>NW_019213494.1:0-32961 GCF_002532875.2 Varroa jacobsoni
TATATGAAAATAAATGTGTTCATGAATGGGGGCAGGGACGGAACGACGATGCGTAGGAGAGTGCAACTCGCGTAAAAAAAAGGCTCGAATAAAGCTTCGCGATAAAATATCTTTGTTAAAATTATAAAGTCTAGTCAATTTTAAAAATTCGATTATGAAAAACTTTTCAGTGATAAAAATCTGGTCAATATCACACTTTTAAACTTTTTAAAATCTAATAATGGAAGATTGCAAAAATATTTTCAAATTTTGATAAAAATTTAATCTTGCCATAAAACATCTTTGTTTCAACCTATTTTACCTAAATTTTAAATTTTTATCTTCTATGCTTAAATTGTCATATGTCTATGGATTTTTGAAAATCATAATACCCCTGATCAGAAAAATTTACAAAAAAAATCACATTTTGAAAAAATGCACCTGCTGCTTTATAGGAAGATGCCAATAAGCGATGCGAGTGGGCACAGAAAATTCGGAACCATTTTTCAGAAATGTAAAAATGACAGAGACTCGAACCCAGAATAGAGAATTGCCCGATGAAACCTCTTAAAAATCCTTAGACACGAAAAAAGCCCTGCTGCGAAAAAAACTAAAGATGATAAATCAAGCTAAATCAACCACTGCCTTTTTGGAACGATACATCAGTTCATGATGTTTACAATCAGTGTTTAATGTTTATACTGTATGTTACGGTATTATTATATGAACTGCAGTTTAAAACCGGAACTATAACGCATTTCATGCAGAATTATCTGATATCGGCGCCCACCGAAAACTTATGTATAAAATGTTTGCTACGAGGTTTACGAGGCGGTTGTGTCTCCCCCGCTTGTTTCATAGAACATATTTGTGAGTTTAGCAGAACGAACGGGTGTATTATTGTTGTTTAGCTCGTACGGTTCGTCATTGTAGGTTGTGGAGGTTTCTTCTTTTCGGTAAATGATGCAGACAAATTTTCCAGTACAGTCTTCCAGCCTTCTAAAATATTAGAAATAATACGAGAGCTTGAATTGAGCTCTTTTCCTATTTCTGAGAAAGAAAATGCTTTAAGGAGCATACCTATATTAAGCAGGTCACATAAACAGACGATCTCTCAACATTGTTATTTTCTCAATCCGCGAGAAACACTCGATGCGAGTAACCTAAAGACGAGCGTTAGCAAGATTTTTTCTATATACAAACTATATCGCACACCTAGAGGCAGTCCTCAAGCGTACCTATGTGTTTTTGATAATTTCCCAAATAAAATTTAAAAGAATCTCTAAATATCTAAGGATTTGTACATTGTAATGTGGCTGTTTGATTTAGCAAATTTCCTGCAAAGCTGCAGCGGCAAGGTTATCGAAATACTTAATACCATCGATGCTGGTCAGGCATGTTTATCTATTTGACGTCAGTAAAAATGCGGCCAACCGGAGTAGTCGAAATAAAAAAAAAAAAAGAAACTTTACGGTTTATCTTACGCGACAGCAAATGTGAACAGTGCTAGAGTTTTGATTGTGACTAGGATCCTTTGAAGCTGAACTAAACCCAATGGTAAGTTATAATTGACTTTATGCAGATGCGGCAAGTTAGTTCGCCTACAAACTAGCACATAATATCCTGTAGTGTCAATTATTTTCCTCTAGATAGATAGAAGATATGACGTTTTAAATCTAAGTTTTAAACCATCGATTTTCTTATTATTTTTTTTTCATTGTTCATCATCAGTCGGCGGATCGAGAAAAGCCTGGCCATTGATTCGTTTCGGTTGAAATTTGTTGTTTCGTGTTTGAAGTTCTCGTACGCTGAATTCGAGATGGCACTCACTACTCGTTGCCGTTTAATTGCGTCAGCGTGCGAAGTTGCAATCGAGGTGTCTCCTGTGACATCTTCTACTACTGTTACTCGCGAAGTCCGGTACGTTCAAAGGCAACTATGGCGAACTATGATAATAGTTGGTGACCTCCAACCCAGTGTCTTCATCTCACGTCAACATACAGGTCACCGGAAAAAAAAAGTGATTATGTGTCACATTTTAATAGAAATGGGGAAACGTAGCGGACATTTACGCATCGGATAATGAAAGATATTTTTAGAGTCTGCATTTTCTTAGACAATGTTTAAACGTAGCTAGATCTAGCTCTTAAGAAATTTGGACAACTTTCTAAACATAGTCACATGAGCTTCAAAACTTGTTCTATGATAGTTATGCACTGACATGTTTGGAGCACCAAGTTCTTTATTGTTAGGTAAAACTTGTCATCTATGTGGCTTTTCCTAACTATTATGCAATTGACGCTTCCGTGATCAAACATTTCTAGGCTTTATATCCTATCATCAACCAGATGTATAAAATGAGGTAGGTACCCTGCCTTTTTTGTCTTGAGCATATGCCAACTGTGCAACTTTAATTAAAGTTGAAATTTGTGGGCAAAATGGAGAGGGCAGTGCTGCGGACATGAGCTTGGTCCGGCACGACTGCTCTAATTGATCTATTTAACCAGCATCTGCGAATCGATGCGAATAATTCAGTTAGTTCCAGGAAGTTCTTAACAAAAGGCGTCTTAAATTGGCACATTAGGACAGATAGAGGGGAAAGAAAGGTCCCTTTACCTGTACTATTTGTGCTTACGAATTTCTTCAGTCGTGTCTCTGACAGAGAGGGGGCACTTTGAGGATGAACTGTTCGCCTGCGGTGTTTGTTCGAGAAAGTCCATGCAAACATGATTTTTGTTGAGAGCAATCTATTGTCCATAAACGATATCCAAAACGGAATATGGGACACCAATTTACGTAACGTATTCAAAAGAAGCTCAGTTTAATGATTCCTGGCGACCGTTCATGCGACAAAACATTTCAGGTTTGGGGAACTAAAACCAAAGTATAATCCGGCAAAAATTAGGAATTTCATGAGTAAGAGGTACACAGAAAGTTAAGAATGGACCTAATGATTTTTTTTTTTTGTGTATTTAAAAGCTTCTTTTTGGGATTACTTTTGTAAAAATAAACGGCGAATACCGTGAGTATCCGTACGTTGCTGAATCGTAGTAACGGGATTATAACAATTTCAAAATGTACCAAAACATTTGATAGGTCAACAGTTAGAAAAATAACAGCTGTATTTTTATACAATAATAATTTTTTACTATTATTTTAGTTTTAAATTTATTTTAGAACTTTCAGTTGTTCGTGTGAACAAATCTTTTGAATCACCTCTTTTTAGGTATAGCATCAAGGTCTTACCTCCATAGAGAGCTTAATTGAAATGGGTTTTACCGGCCTTATTTGGAGTTTCTTCAGTGGGCTTATGAAACGGCATGGCAACCATACAAGCAATGATAAACATTAATAATAATAGCTTATTTACCTTAATTTTTGCCCTCGTCGTTTTCGTTTTCTTCATTATTAATATTCGGTAATAATAATTCTGCCAAGGCTGAGTTTTGGATCTACGACAACAGCGTGCTCGTTAGTTACGAATATCGTGACAGCACACTCAAAAATGCGCTTTAATTACCCATACGATGCCGCCCCCTAAATAATAGTGGTTTGGGGCATAGTTTGAAAGAAATAATACAGGAAAAAAGCAGATTTTTAGGTTTTTAAGCAAATTTAACTATCAATTCATTCTAAATACATCAAAGGAATCGTTAAGCATTGCATTTTTTCTTAGCGATTAAAGAAAACCAGTACTGCAATAGCAGATCCAGCGTTACCTATTTATTGAATAAGATAAAATTAATTTAGGTATGGATGTAGCGAACAACGTAAACCTGGCTTAGTAAAGCAGGTTTAATCTGTCTTGACTATTTGGCCAAGGTGTGAGCTCTAGATAAGCTACACTACAATTCGAAGTTATGGAGGGTACTTTCTTTTCTCCGCCCACTTTTCTAACCATTATGATAGTGTCGGTAGGACATATGTTACGTCAGCCTGGACACGCAAGGTGACTAACGTATTGTAAGCTGCATTGTGCAATATTTAAGAGCAATAGGACCACATATAAATACTAGAGATATAACTTATCAATATACTGTAGGACTAAAGTTAATAATATCAATCAAAATAATTTGGTATTTATAATATACTAAACTCGGATAAATTGTCGAAGTGCCAACCACGGTTTAGTCTTTGGCTGGAATGGTATCAAGACATATATCAGCTATTTTTAATACACTGTATATTACCCCAATAAATAAAAGTTTTCAAATAGCGTTCGGCATTGATAGGAATCGAATGATTTGCCTGGAAGTAGGTTAGGAGTACGCTTCGTTTTCAATACAAGTTTAGGAACTTAGCCAACAGACTTTGACATTCCGTCATTAACTTTATGTTTAGTGAGTTATCCTTGTCCTCTTTTCCCTTCGATATCTAACTAATATTTGCCTAATAATACAAATTTAATGTAAAGAAAGACAGAACGAAGCCCATGCTTGTTTTTGCATTTCTATTTTCTGTCCGTATGACTTGGAGACTTTGGGCCAGCTTTGAGCAAATTTCACTTCCAGCCATTTTGTCATGCTAAAAGAGCATTAACATTGCTAGACAGTTGGCAAGAGCTTTAATACTTGCCAGCGTAATTAGAAGTCACTACAGAAAGATCGAAAAGGTGAGGGTTTGAAATAAGCCTAGGTTTTTATTATGTGCTCGTGCATGTTTTCGTAGCTAATACACAAATAAGTTATTTCTGCTAGAAAATCTGTTCGTCTAGATAAACTCGAAACGTTTCATTAGAGAAGAGACGGCGCCGAAAATAATAGTAGCGATGAGCAAGTGGTTGTACTGCAGTCGACAGGAAGCACAATATTAGTATCTTCTTCCGAGATCTCGTGGCAATTCCATTTCATACACAATAAACACTGTTAATAAGGCAATTTTCATTATAAAGAATCAGTCGAGCCGTCTCGAGCCCAATGCGAAGCTATTCAATATCAAAGCTTACTTTACTGTTACAAACTGTAACATGTCGTTAAAAACTAGCGCAGAACCATGATTTTTCATTATGATACTTGTATAAGTCGATGAGTCGTTATCATGAACGTGGACACAAACATTTTGGTAGACAAATTTTTTAACGGGTACGTTACGGCGGCTCGTAATATTATGCATCGTAGGTAACTACTCATAGTTTCGAAATATTATGTTATGACCTCGCTTTCATAAAATGGCTACCTGAGTATCTGAAGTCATCGCATTAAATGTTACTAAAAGAAGAGGCTGCAGACACTCCTCGAAGGTGTCCAGAAAATCTAAATGACTATCTACTATGTGGATACCAATATATAACTGAGTTATTTAAGAGGTCTTTATGACTAGGCATGCACATACATGGAGGTCTTAATAATAATTTCGATTCGAGGAGTCAGGGCTTATTTAACTACATAAGCAGCTGTCCCTTTTTCACAAGGAGCATTGAAATTTGAAAGGCCCTAGCAGAGAAAATAGATTACAGCTTGACGCCAACTGCGCTTTGTCTGTACATTACGAGAAAAGCGTCTGCGCAATAAATTTTCGAAAAAAATCAAAAATTAAATCGACCATTTATTTTACTAGCCTCTATGTTTAATTTTACGTCCCGTATCGCCTTCAGGCATTCCATCACCAGGGATAACGTAAAATAGTTGTTGCCTTATAAATGCTGCTTCACAACCTGTATCTAACACGAGTCAGTGTCCGCTTTAGGACTGTTTCCCACTAAAATAGAACGCTAGACTTTTTCCAACTAAAGAAAATTTTCTTTCAGTTAAGTTGCCAGGATTAATTAGAATAGCTTACGATCATATTTTAGCACCTGCGTAATTATGTTCGGCGCGTGCTTGTGTTCTGACAATATTTCTAATTGGCTAACAATGTGTCCTTCGTGAAGACTATTTTGACAAGCAATGTGGTATGCCAACGACACGTCAAAAGCACTTGCGTTACTGATAGATGAAATAGATTTTTCTCGTACAACATCTCTATAAACACTAGCTAAACCTTAAGATAATTTTCCGTCCTTTTTTGTACTTCGCGCCTACAACAAGCACCATTAATTCCGCGATGGTAGCCAGCTGTCCGTTTTAAGGTTTAATACTGTTTTTGAATTGAAAACATGAAGTATTTGTATCTTCCACGAGGCAGCTCACAAACGTTTCCGACTGTTTTAACGATGCAAAGAGGGTCTGTGCCGAAACAGTTCAGTATAAGCAGATTTTCCTGTCACTCAGGGCGATTTTGATGAAAACAATCACGACCCGTTTTTATGTGGCTCATGACTGTAGTAGAAGAGTTTTGGTTCAATGCCATAATTATTTGAGAAAACATAGCTAAGGATTAAGAAACAATTTTTAAAAAGAAGGCTTTTTCAAAAAAAGGGAAGGGTATCTTGTTTTCCGGTGACTGCCGTGTCGCTTCGAAAATGGATTTCCGACAGGGCCAGTGACAGCTTATACCATTAATTAGTTCTGCCGCTTAAAAAAGCATGAACACTCTTCGAAGAACGCACTCAAAGATTAGCTTCCATGTGGTTCTACTAGAAAGGCCCAAACAATTCTCTGGGGCAACCATTATTTTATCACTTAAGCGCATGCTTTAATAGAATTTAAGCAAGAGCAAGAATAAGCTGAATCTATACAGAGCCTACATAAAACTCTTCTTCTAATTAATTCGTGTCAAAGATACGAACGCTACAATTGAGATAAATAAGTAAAAGCCGGACAATTTAGCCGAGACAATATAATCTGTTAAATTGTATTGCCTCGGCCGTAATGTGCTGCAGAGTTTACGTTGTGACCTACCAGAGCAATCAGCTACCTATTCGTATTTTCCTTAGACGCTGCTCGATAGAACTGTGAACTACTGCGATTAAAATGGAAATACTTACATAAGTCTGTCAAAAGTGTATGGTTCTGATGCGTGTTCAAGTCATCATATCTGAGTCATCTAAGAATAGAGGAGATTGTAGCACATATAAATCATATAGTAATAATAAATTATACTCCTACTCAAGCCTCTTAAGGCCCTTTTATACGTCGGAAAGTCCGCGTCACAATTAGATTTTAAGATCGGCTCGCTCTCAAACGAACTAACTAAGATACCTTCTCGATTTGTCCTGCTGACACATCGAATGGGAACTTGAATGGGGTTCGTGTCTATGATTCGCACGTTGGCCATCTAACTTTCTCAACTTTTCTACAGCTGTAATTCGTGGTCAGTGTATTGTGAACCGTAGCTTTTATGGCCGGGCATGTCGAATCACTATAGAAAAGTTTGAGATGAACCTGGATCTGCATATAATCATATGTATGTTCGTAATTCATTCATGATCCTTTAGTAAAAAAAAAAAACTAGTTAAAGGCTTGCTGTAGGAGAATGCCCTGTAATGCCTAAACTTTTTCCCTTTCTTCGTGATTCCTTCTTTCTTTGCTATAAGCTTAAAAACTTTTATTGAAAAAACGTGTGCAAATCGTACTCTATGTAACTTCCGTGGCCTGCGGACATAGGTAAAACAAGTAGCCTAATAACAAGGAACCTTCCATACGATGTGGTTGTTTGAACACTTTTTAAAATCTATGTGGGGATTCGTTTCAATCCGAAATCGCTTGCTGCCTAAGGCAGCTCGCTGCTCCAAGTAGTTTTCGTAGTTTTCGTAGTTTCCGTAGAGGAATCATATAATAACAAGAAATAAAAGGAAAGTAAATTAATTAGCTGTTCCTATATTCCTACCAAAACTAATATGTAATCTACCCGAAATAGTTCACCTCCATTCCTCTGAAAGCCGTCGACGAGCGGCCGTTATTGGTTTCAAAAGATCTCCCAAAGACGTAAGACAAATGTCTCTGCCGATTGCTTTGAGAAACCGCCTAGCTTCATACGGTTCGTTTGGGATCCACCTTCACTAAAAATCGCTTCACCGTAGGGAGAGTAACAACTGCTAAGCGTGATTCTTGCTCGGTAACATAGTGCTGGACTTTAGATCTGGAGGGGTGGCGTGTATAGGACCCAGTCTGTTGTGTCAGTCCATGTAAATAACATTAGAAAACCTAAAGCAATCCTTATACTGATAATTGTAGTATTCTTTTATTGGTTTAATTACGCAAATTATCTGACTGTACAAAAATACAAACTGGAATGGCTTTTGACCCAAAGTGCGCCCAAAGTGCATTCGGCAATTTGGTCAAATACGCCAACTGAGAATTGCAGAATTTCGATAAAATCGGTGCAGTCTTGTACATCTATATAGAGAGGTTATATATTTACAAATCTGGACGGTCGCTTTATTTCGAATTTGACGTCTGGTATCATAGCCGTTAGGCATAGTTCCATCAGACAGACGGTTGGGTGGCTCCCGAACGAACTCTGTCCCTATGAGTTCTAATCTAGATCACAACGTGTGCCTGAGATTAGCAGGCAAACACGTTACCCACCGAGCTATTACTGGGCCAGATTAAACAACCTATTACTTATCTATGCCCCATCTACGCCTTTTTTTTTTTGAAGTAAAATTTCCGACAGCCGATACACGCAAGTAGCGAATAGTACTAATGGGCACGTTTTTCTACTTATGTTATTTCATCTGACCCAACTGGTAAGTTATAGTAAATTTGCAGAAAAAAAAAAAAGTATTATAGGTGGATGCAACATTTTGAATGTACCCGAAACACGTTGCAAACCATACGTTATAATTCACTTCGCTATAACAATAACTTAAAAATGATTGGAATATAAGAAATTATCTATTGCAAGCCATAATTCCTAACTTTATAGGTTACAAAATTAAACTAAGTTTCTTTGTTTTTGGGTTGACCCGATAGCGGCATCAGAATGTAAAGGCCTGCTTAGCACGACCCTTACATTGGAAATCCTGTGAAAGGCTTGGCCTGACAAATTGTATGAATCTATTTTAAGCATGTTATGTATTATGGGCTTTACGGAAAGTACAAATCTTGCTTCGGCCAAACTGTCGTGGCCGATGCCGGACAGGGATGCATTACAATGTAGCATAAAGGTCTTGAAAACCTTATAGCACTTCAAAGCACCTTTTTAAACTGTCGTCGCTTCTTAAGGCAGATGCCCACCATAGGCTTCGAAAAAAACGTATACTGTATTCTTCATCGCATTGGAAAAGTTAATGTCCTGGTGCTAGACCTAAAAGGGAAAAGGGCAAAGCTTGCCTCATGCACAAAAAATATGTGATCACATTATTGATAAGCTTATCGTGATGGTTGGTCTCGCTCTTGTAAAGTGTAAGTTTCACGACAGCGAGGAATTAGCGCCGATCTATTGTTCGACTTTATTTGATGGACACCCAATTGCAAGGTATCGTTTCCGCCAATTGTCGGCAATGCTGTGATTGATCGCGTTCTTACCATTTATTATGTACCCGGCTAAAGCCAAAGTGGGTTCATCGATCAAGCATAGTCTATTTTTTTTTTGTATTTGAACCCTTCCGAACGTTTCCTTGTAACTGTTAATTACTATTATTATTATTAAAAATTGTACTAATGTATTTTTCATCCGCAAAATTTCGGTCGAATCACCGATATCCATCGTAATACTGATGCAATGACTTCGATTGCCATTTATATCGCTAGTGAGCCTGCTAATTGGTGCGTAGACATCTGTGACTGTTTCACTAATATCCAGCGCACAACAAAAACTGTTAACGCTTAACCTGTTATTGAAAATCGTATGCTCTGTAATGAAATCGATGGGTACCTTGACTTCATTTGAAGCTCTCGTCCCCTGAACGAGTGGACAGATAGGCATTGTGGGCGCTTGTCAACTTCTTATTTAATGGATTCCTTAGTTGATGCTAAAGTCATAGAAGATAAGCTTTTTTTTTCTCTACATGAACAAGATGAAGTAAGGTTCGTTACAGAATATCAGCTCAATTGAGACTAAGCTCGATGTACTATACCACAACGAAGTAAATAGAAACCAATGAAGTTTAAGTGCCGCAAATACCTGGAAGAAAATACGAAATAGTTTACAATCTTGATTTTTGCGCTTATTATTTGTACACTTAATTGTGGCCATTTCCGTACGACTAATGAATATTTTAGATAATATCTTCTGACGTTCCGTCTAACCGGGAGGATATAAAAGTGTTTATATTCATATACACCCGCCTAGAAGCGTTAACACGCAGAAGTTTTCCGTTAGCTCGTAGTAAGCTTAATTACATCTACGGATCAATTAACTCTAACCACTTTTACCATCATCAGCTGAACCAAAAACGATCAGCAAAACATAGCGTAGTAGATTCAGTATAGTCGCTCAGATAGACTTTTACTAAGCCACAGGTTTCACTATATATACACTATACAATTCAACTTTGCAATTATAATTATACCAATATGAGATAATGAGTGTACGCGCTGATTTCTTGTTAATGTAGTTCTTATCACAATTTCTACGGATATATAAACAAACACTAGAAAGTCTTGCTACAGGGACGAATTCAGTTTGCCACAAAATGATGTCTTTTAATTATGAATCGATACGGAGTTAGTAGCATTAGTTTGACAGGCATAGCAAGCGTCGTTTCCGGAGAATTCGGTCAGTGTACTTAAGGCCTAGATATTTTCGAGAGTAGGACAGCTAACTGCTGCTGCACAGCCTCCAATAATTCCAGCAAGTTTATAAAAACATTTTGGCACTTTCTTTCTGTTGATCAACGGATCTGCTGGTTCCTCCCTCGCGCTCGTGGAAGACATGGAAATCATGGAAGACATGATTAGTTTATGAATAGAAACTAGAGTATCCGCTGTGCTAATTACCGCTCGATATCTTTGATCGTGTTTACTATTTTGGAAAAGCTGATAGCTATTAAACTTAAAGGGCACCTCGACTCTTCCCCAGGCAAATCGGTTGAGCTCTTTCTTGTAGGTGACGATAGATGATGGTAGGCCTTTAGCAACGAATCATCAAAAAGTAAAATTTCTTTAGAAATATTGCACTACTAGGTGTTGCAACAGTCTCCATTGGGCTTCAACCCGAATGGTATGGCTTAAATTTCAAGTTAGTCATATTAAGGTCACACAGGAGAAGATCGTTATTTGATGGTCGGACCGTACGCGACGTGGATCTCGTGCAAATTTCAGAATGAAACGCCCGTATGTATTACTTCACTTTAAATTTATCGAGCTGCTCCCGTGACAGAAATTGTTGCTATGAGACTGAAGATTACCTAAACTGCCTCAAAACATTTGGTCTTGTTGTTGCAACAAACGATACGAATATCACACTTTCTCGTATACCGCTAATGATCGTTACGATCACATCTGGTAAGCATCAGCTTCTATTTCCTTGAATTACTATTGTAAATTCTTATGGATACGTCCGTATTTGACAGTTCGAAAGTTCAATAAACATACCACTGGGAAGAGATTAGGGTTTCTACTGAAGGCCAACTGTATGATGCTATACATATCCAGTATGAAAATGAGACTGTCTGAGGTAACTTTACAGGTCTCAGATCACCTAGAATAACGTCTTGAGAGCCATGTTCTGGTGGAAATCGAACACTTTTTTTTATTGATAATTTGTACGAACCGTTATCCGTTCTCAAAATATAGAATGCGTGCTATCGAGCTTCTTTGTCAGAAGCCAGAAGCTCTGTTCCCACAAAAGTGCAGCAATAACTTGTTCTAACCTAAACTTAAATAGCCTAGATTTATATACGAGCGTATATACATTCATCTGACCCAATGCCTACCGGCTTAAGTACTGGACGTTAAACTCAACGTCAAAAATATAATGACTCCGCCATAGACTTTTTTTCTACTCACCCTCTATCGTCAGTCGTTCAACGATCGGAAAACTTCGTTTGCATGCAATATGCTTGGTTGTAGATAAGTTAAATCAAGTTTACGCCTCAGTCTTTCCTGAAATTCGTGCATCCATTTCCATAAGATAATTTATACATGAATACAAATGCGAGACATGTAAGCAGGGCGTAAATGTAGGATACTTTATAATATAAACAATTACCATTTTGTGAGCAATATTATTTCACAGTTAATCATAATGCAGGCGGCAGGCACTGCAACTCCGAACAAATACTGAAATGACAGAAGTTCTGAAGTTCATACCAAGCGGAAAAGCTTTGCACGAATAACTCGATTTGCTTAGAGGTAGAAAATCTCGAAATAGTTAATTCCTTTATATACCTTGGCTTAACTATAACAATGATCAACAGTTTTTCCGCCATAGACGTCAAGGAAAGAAACAAAAACATCAATCAAAAGCAAGCAGCCGCAGAAGCTATCAGTGGACACCGCTGTCAATCTGAAATTTGTGCCAACGAAAACCCCCCACGAAATTCAGATCAATTGAGAAAACTCTACTACCCGAGATCTAGCATAGCTTAGCAAAATCGGATCAGTATTCCTGAAGTTTCTACTGGGCCTTCACAGGACGACACGGAATCGACTACTGCAGCTGTTAGTCAACACACTACCGTTCATGGAAAAAGCATACCAGAAATTTTATCTCCCAGAAACATTGGCTTATCGCTCATTCATCAACGGATAGAAGGCTAAAAGTAGAAGTAGAGAAATGGACCTGTTCTTTGCGACGCCCGCTATTACTGACAGCAGTTGGAAGCGGGTGAATAGGTCAAATAGACACAGCGCCTCCAGGTTTTCAGCCCATAGGTTTATCGTCTGATTTGCAAAACATAAGGGTATTATAAACTTATTATATTATCAAGAAAATATATATTATATTATAGAGAAAAAGAGAAGTGCATTTGTAAACTTTATGAGATTTAAAGTAACAAGCATCATGTCGACCAATCTAGCGAAGTCGAATTAATAAGTTATCTTAATAATTCAACCCGTTTAATAATAATTGTATCAACTTCATCTAATTTACTTACCATATATATATATATATACACCAGGATTTATCGTATTTATCAGTTTATTTTAAAGTTTGCTATGGAGTTAATTACAGTTTTATGATGACATGTATATCCTACGGAATGCTGATACTGTCCTCTGCAGGCTCTGCAGAAAATTACCTAAAAATCTACATAAATGGTATGCATAAATGAAATTGCTGTTACAACGATACCGACAGTGAAAAATACCTGTTACACTCCACTTGCTTTCTATAGTTTCACTATGTATACGGTTTGGGAATTTTTTGCTAGAAGTTAACGACCTACATCACCGCGGTCCCATAAAAAAAACTAAGGTTTGTGTGTACATATACGGGGCCAGAACAGATGAAACCCGCGTAGATGGATTTCGAACATGTTTAATATGTGGCCTTGTTCTGACTGAACTTCCTGCTGAGAACTCATGTCTAGAAAAAAAAAAACCGTATTTCTGTATACTAGCCACAGGGATCTGTAGTGTGCGCGTCTAGTCAGCTGCGGCAATAGGTCGTGAGTCATTTGTTAACGCGACCCAATATATGCATCGTAATGCGGCGCTGTAATTCTCTACGCTCCGCTACGAAACAACAATACATAATGACAAATGGCAGTAGTAACGAGTCAATAGTGAACTCTACATAATAGAACACATACAAGCAGAACTGCGTTATAAAGCACCCTTAAAATTGATCTAAGTACAACAAACATGTACAAGCACATATAATTTCATGGTATTAACCAAATTGCACGGTATAATAATGTAATTATCATAGAAAAGCATGGTGCGTCAGGGAGGTTACCAATATACAAGGGCAAATGGTATATTTGATTTAAATGTTTACATTACGTCCTGCTATGACCAGAAATCCGATTATCGCTGGATGTACAACACGAGGCCCTAAATCGAATGCCTAAATATCCATATTTAGCGAATCATATCGTTGGTTCTTTGACCACTTGTGCTCCGGTCACTGATCAGACACTGTTAGGTGGAGTATCGGACCACGGAGTCCGACACTATATTGCGACAGCTGTTGAACACGTAACTAAGTCCATGAAAATTTGCCTTTCTTGATACTGTTACTCGTCTAGCCGTTGTCGTCAATTACGCTGATTGTTAATTTTTTTCATTTCTCTGAAATGAAAACAGTCGTGGTTCTATTAGATAGAAGACGATGGCAAAGGGTAGCGAGGGTCGAAGATGGATCTTCTGCAAACCGTGTGGTGGCTACTATTTACTCTCCCGGTAAAATGCATCGTCGACGCGTCCATCAACGCACGCTGCTTAGAAGACACGTTCGAAGTGCGGACGGTACAATACCATTGCAATCTTTTGTTGTTTTTTGTTCCACGCTAGTACATGCGCCTGACCAGTGGGTCTGTGACGGGAAACCAACTAGCCGGAAGGAACAACAACGGAAAGAACGAACTATCCCTATGTATAATAGACAAATTTTCTATCAGCGTATTAAATATCTATTCACAAGAGTGCGTGTCGGGATCATTAGTGTGAAGCATGATACGGAGAGAACATGTTTTTAGGGAGATTTTTCAAAATAATCATCAACAGACTTATCTTAGTAACTAGTTCACATTATTGGCATCTTTTTTTTTTATCCATATTTATTTTCACGAATTAAATAGACAAGTTCACTTAGCGTTAATTATACTTAAGAATACAGCTATATAACGTATCAAGTCTCGTTGTCCAGGCATCAATCGAATATAGAACCTATGTAGGTTTTCTATCGTTATAGCTTCTAATCATTTAGCCATTCCTCCGTTTTAACTTCTAAAGGTGTTTGTTGACAGTAAACTAGCATAGGCCCTTTTTTGTAGATTAACCTGTCGATAGTAGTGTTAAAAGTATTTGTTTTTGGAAAATCACATGTAGAACTAATGCCGTATTTTAAAATTATCGCAAGGTAGGCACCTTATAGTTAACGACCAAATGTCGACTAAATGCAGTTTTATTACTTTTCACTTGTCGTGCCGCGTTACAGTGGTTGACTTTTCAAGCTTTGAAAAGTTAAATGTACGGCTGACAACTTCATTTCAAGTTCGGTAGGTCTTTCGATACAACTTTTATCCCACGGCTGCATCGAGGCGGTTCGACTTTACTATATAGTTGTGTGCTAGACGAGAGAGTTTCCAGTAAAAACGTATGTGCAAGCTAACCACACCCGTCTTTGAAAAAAAAAAACTGAAAAAAATGTTACATAGGCACTAAGCAATGACCACGCGTGCTCGTAGTAGGACAGTGTTGTCGTTATTGGAAATATGCTGTTGTGTATACACACCTGTCTACGGCCGCTATGAATCTAAAACGAAAACTAACAAGGAAAAAAAACCCGTAAAGAATGTCTTTCAATCGTTGCGTACCGGACACTATTTCCGCTCTGCGTAAGTCGCAGTTCGATATCGCCGCTCCCGTTGAACATGCTTTAACCAGAACCGTATAGAATTGCCTAGATAAAAGTTTCTAATGATTTGTCACTTGCTTTGGTGTATATATATATATATATATATATATATATATACATGTTCTCTAAGGAGAAAAGCATTTGTTTCAGTTAGCCGCAAGTCAGCACCAGATATCTGCATGGTAACCCAAACAGAGCTTGACATCGCAAACAGAAGTACGAATTGGTCAAGAAAGATTACCGAGCTACCTAGGTTCAATGCTGATTGTGTTACAAGCATTGACTGCACTTTGCCACTGTCAATGTCGCGGATCGTATACTCGAAGGGAGACCTATGTCCCTACACAACGGATTGCTTGGAGTAAAACCTTTATTTTCGGTAAAAATAACAAAAACGCCGACGATAACGGAAATCGACAATCGTAAGATTAAACTTTAATTTGCTGTTCGTTATCTTGTTGAGTCTCTATAATTGATAATATCTAACGCTGTCATGTAACGTCAACAAAGCGGCACTTGGATTCGGCTGTTCATCAAGTATTCTTCTTTAAGCTGAACTTAAGTAAGCTTCTGTAAGTAACTGTTAAACGGGTTAACACTGCATGCACAAGATAAAATGGTTGCTTTATGTCCCCTCACGAGTTACCTTCCCATTAATCCATCTTCGAATCGGTCTTATCGATCTTATCGGGTATAATCGGAGTTAACAAGAGGTATTTTCAGTTAGGATAACGTAGGATAAGAACTGTTTTGGTACTTTCAATATTGCGATTTTGAATTTAAAGATATGAGAAAAGGATGAAAGGTCTTAAAGCAAACTTCAGGCAAGCAAGCAAGCAAGCTTAGAAAAGAGTGCATAAATCTAGATCGATTTCCTATTGGTCATGATTAAGAATAGCTAGCAAAAATTACTTGAGAATTATATGTGGATAAATTCCCTTATTTATTACCTGATTTGCCATCCATTATATATAATTATATTATGTATCCTTTTTGGCAGGGTGTCTGGTTTGACTTTATGAAACTGTTCCGTCTGAAGAAAGCTGAACCTGAAAGAATACCATATTACAATACGATAAAAATACAAAAGGTCATACTTTGTCACTAATTATTCAGCTCGTTTGCTTTTTTACCGACAATATTTAATCTTTCCTCAGTAGAAGCATTGTCACTTATATTCTCAGTGGATAATGTTTGGCATGCTCCCTATTTAGGCAATATCCGCCTAACAACATGCATACGATACAACGAAATAAATTTCTTCAGAAAATCAAGCTCAACTACAACAAAAATGCCCTTGCTATCAAAACATAAAACGTGTACTATATGGCTTGTTCTTGTTGTTGTTATTATTATTGTTGTTCTTGTTATTATTATTGTTGTTATTACTGCTGGTGCTGCTGCCGTCGCCGCCACTGCACCTAGTAACACGTTGTTGTTCTTCTTCATTGAAGAATACACGGAGGATTATAAGTAGATTGTCGTCAATATTGAATTGGTAGAGAACTTCCAGCGCCCATGGCTAACCCTATTTCAAGTCTTCCTTTTTCGTTTTTTTTTTTGCTAGTAATTATCCGCCTTTAACACTTCGCGTAAGTAAACGAAGCGAATAGCTGGCATCGGGAAATTGTCAAAATATTAAAACGAACAGTTTTGTTAAATTATTCTTATTGTATTATTATTGCGGCAACCAAACACTCTTCCGATTCCTCCTAATTATCCTTGAAAAAGTCTTCTACGAACATATATATGCGTATATACATATGTGCTTACAAGTTAAAATTGAAATATGGTACTTCTGCGTCGACATACGTTGCTATACACGCATACAGCGAAAATACATAGAATCGTTAAATATTAAAAAGCCTTTCGAGCATGTACAGTTAGGTCAACATTCTTTTTCATCGTCGTGATACCTGGGGGAATATGACGAGGGGGTCTAGGCTCCCAGGTGTACCGTCACTTTGTTCCATTCTACCAGCTAAAGTGACGGTCGTAAAAGTCACAACGTTTTCACACGTGCGTGTTCGCAAAGGAAGAACACCGCTTCGAAACGAGGATTCATTCGTTATTTAGAGTGATTTTGGAATATGTGGCGTGATGTTATCTATTGGTCACGAAGTTTTTTCCCACCGACTTCTGTTAAGGTAGTACTACTCTCGTCTCTATGAACCTTAGATGTACTGGGAGCCTGATGTTCGGTTTAGAGTCCTGGTTTTCTTGAAATCTGTTAAGAAAAGGAATCCTTCCGTAACCATAGTAGTGTTTATACGATAACGCTGTATAACCAGCCATACAGTACAATAGGGCACGAAATACCCTAAATGCAAGATGTAATCAGCTGATTTTTTTTCACTACGATAATATGGTTGCAAATTGTGCCAGCGAATTAAAGCTCGCTCAGTCAACCTCATGATTTCGTGACGAGTTACACGAGAAGCATGAGACAATTGCAAAGAGCTTACAGCCGTTAGTTGTTAAGTACAATAGTGATTACATTGTAAAAACATGTTTGTAGAATATACAAACGGTCTTTTCGGGTTTGCCAGCACTGCTGCCCTGACATGAAAAGCATACTTGCCAAGGAGGTCAATTGTGCCTGGTAGGGCCGTCATACGGCAACACGCCGAAATGGCTGCGTTGTCATATTGGGGCTCCGAATAGTAAACAAGGAAAATATAATTAATAACACACGACTAATTAGACGACGGGTAAAGGACAACTGATTTGTCTTAAGCGGTTTTCGACGCGTGGAACTTCGTTTCGATGATTGATAGAACCCTTCTGGTTTTTAGACATAGGCTTACGGTTGTTACTCCACGCCACTCCGCTCCTGTCTGCGACCATCATGACCATCACAATCAAATATAGGGATACGCCTGCGTCTACTTCAAAGCATTCAGCGCAGATCGCTCGAATCGCACTTCGTTTACCTATCTCTAACCAGTCAGTACGGACCAGTGAAAAATTCAGTTGACACTGAGATCGACGTTAATTTCGGATTTGACGACTTTCAACGATAGAAGAGACCTTTCTTCCGGCGCCATCTTAAAACGACAGCAGATATAGAAGCTGCGAGGGATTACTCTGTCTTGAGGTGGTTAGTTTCAATTGGTCTCATTATTAAGTGGCTAGCTACGAATTTGTGCATGCTAAATGTGCCGTGAGCGGACAATTGAGCTGTTCAATTAGTTCAGCTATAGGCTGACTGCGAATACAAAATCATAATTAGGTTGAATCTTGTCAGAGGTAGGTGTTTATTTTGATAGAAAGGAGCGAAAGAGAGGGAGGACGATACGTCATTCAATTGCTGGGTTTGCCAATTTTGCCACAAGTATTATGCTATGTACCGTGTGTACAGCACAATTTACGCCAGCGCCCACATGGCATAGCCTAAAGGGCATACGATTATACTCAGTAACCTGTTTTATGTCAGGTACCATTATATCAAGTTGCGTCTATTCCTCTTAGTGAACTAAACGACTCCAAGATTTCTATATAGAGTTAATGGCAAGCAGGCTATGCGTCATTTCAGAGAAATCGAAAAAGCGATACTGCAGATATCGAAGAAAAGGTCCGAGATCAACCATGTCTCAGTTACCACTAGCAGCCTATCAATCAAATATAGGTATCGTCGTCGAGGATGCTTACTTGTTCGACAATGCGTTCCGCTTCTGATACTTGCACATTTAATTAACGTAGGCCGGGAGCTACTTCGACTCTCTTACGTCTAATAGTTCTCAGCTAAATCGATGACCATCGGTGAGGTATCAATTAGACTTTAGCGATGTCTAACCTAATATATATATATATAAACTATCTGCTACTAAAAATAGGATCAAGAAGCAAAGGTCTGGCCGCGCATGATCCAATTAGGTTTGGCGATCTCGATGCTACACACGAAAGCTTCTAGTCACCGTAGTTCAATGGAAATGCGTTTGCCTATTAAGTTTGGATGAATATGGTATTCTAGGCTCAAAACCGGACGTAAACACATTCGGGAAACAATTTATATGTCTATGTTGAAACGTGGATTCCACCAATTGAGTGAGAGCCCCGTTAGTTAAACAACACCGATAGCGTTTTGAAACGATAATAATCTATCATTCTGAAGCACTTCGAGCATCTCGCAAAAATGGAGCGTCATTATTATGTCTCTATGCAAACATCTCATATATACTAACTCACTATTTTCATTCCGTTTTGTAGGTTTTGTTAAATATCTTAAATATATACAAATCATGCACGGTAACTTTTACGTCGGACCTTTTCTTTCCGAAACTCAAATTAATACACTAAGAAGGCTATGACGATTTGATAGGCTTGTCATACGACTTGTTTCTGTAGAACCTGAACGAGCGGTGCCGGCGAGGTTTTGCCCCCCGGCGACGCAAATACTTTTGTTGGTAAGGGCTTCCCTCGATCTAGTGTTTTATGTCGCTTATTATATTCAGTTATGCTAATTTTAACGACTCCCCTGAAAAATGCTAGACCAGAACAATAGCGTAGCTTAAGCAAATTTTTCTAAATTTCGCATTAGATGGAAACATTTAGATGGAAAAAAAGAAAGTTAATAGCTCCGCAACACTTGAGCTTAACTTTAGCAAAAAATTCGCAAACGCACCGCGTATAGGGTGGTAACGAAGTTTTGGTAAAGCAAACATATTGCATTACAAAAAATTAATAGGAATTTATGCCCTATCCGAATTGAGTTCGCTAAGAATTTATTTATTCTTGATATATTATAGAAATAGAAAAATATATTATAGAAATAGGTTGTTGAGGAAAGACATTTGATCGTGTATTGGTTAATACTAAACTTATCGGCACCGTGGCCGCTTATTGCTATTATATTATAAAGAGTTATTGTTTTTATAGTTGAACACAACTTTTACGTGGCGTTTTAACGACACGTTAAATTTAATGGCGATCTTGTAACGTTCAAATATGTAAACTTCTAAAAAAAGCGTCGAAAAATAATGCCGTCGTTTGATTTCGTAACCTATCATAGTTCTACTTTTACTTGAATTTTACACTTTGTTATCTACCTACATAAGCCGTGCACGACTTTAACTTCTGGCTCATACGATGTAATTTTACGTTATTACTGCCCTCGCTTACTAGTCCTCCCTGAAAAAAATGTCCCTAATCAGTAGATAGCTCTAGTAAAAGATGACAACTATGAACGCTCCATCTCGTGTTGAGCTGATTCTCTCGAGGCAGGGCTCTATAACGTCTGAATATTTTCCTAATAATACTAAATAAATCCTTAATCCGGATCACTACGTACGTTCGTGCTAAACGGCTCAGGTAGATCAGCTCACTTCCTGCCATGGCCCATTATTGCTATAAGCCATCCGCCTTTAAAAATGCGAACAGTCGGCCTTAAGTTGATATTTTTAATAGTATTCTCTACTTACTCTATTACTAAGTATTGGCTTCGTTATTTAAATTTTTTTGCTCATTAAATAATAGTAGAATTAGGACAGTTGTGTGACGGATTGTGTAATACATTGAGATATTGGCTCGTGAACTTAGCAGGTGTACTTCCACACTGTATATTATTGTTATGTTTAAGATTATCTAAAAAATTTTGACTTGGTACCTACCGAGTTATAATCCAGAGGATACGCTAATGACAATTGTCTTTAACAGATCGAACGAGTTAAAAAAAAGGGATCTGCGGTTGTTGTTGCGGCTATCTATTGGCTTCTAGCAAAAAAAAACTATTGTTGGACCGTTCAGGACCAAAAAAAAAGACATATTATATAAGAATATTAATAATCATTATGTTACTTTGCTACATCGCTCTGCACTAAGAGTTTTGTTCTCTGACCTTTTCTATGGCCTATTAACAAATGATTCATCATATCTAGATCTATTCTTATCAGATGTTTAAACAAAGTCAGTAAAGAAAAAAAAACTTGACCTTCGGATGGCTAGTACTCAAGAGCTAGTATTTTTATCCTATTACGAACAGGGTTCACCTTTGTATGCAAAAATAATAACACAAAAAATACTATAAACAATTTTATAGAGATGGGTAGAAATAGATAGGTAGGAGACATTTATGAAAAATTACATTGTCAGTATTTTTTTTTAAGTTAATTTAATGAAGACACAAATTGCGAGCTGTATCTTTTCGACAGAAAAACAACCTTCGGTAATATAATGAAAACATTTCAGTGTTGTAGCTTTTTATGTAAATCACGTTTTTGCCATGTGCAGAATATCGATGTGAGTTAAACAAAATTTTTTAGGGGAGTTTCCAGGGTTCTACCGTAACCAAGAGCTAAAAAGTGACTGGCCGAATCCTAATAGCCGGATTTCCTCCAGATTTTCTCAAAATTTCTCTCAAAACTTCTCCTATTTGTGATCAATCCACCTTATTGCCTTTGCACAACTTTTAAAGAGGGTAAATACACAAAGATGACTATTTAATAAAAAACTAAGTAATGTGAATTATTTATTTGTGAAATAAGTCTTATAGGGCAATAAAAAGTATACAGGTATATCAACGTGTAGCTCACCTCATTGTGAGACACACAAAATTGGTCATCAAAGGTACACTCAACTGCACATTCATATAGAAACAAGCGTCATAAATCGCTTCTTCCTTATAGGCTTTCCGAGCTACATGGAAAACACCACGTACAAGCTACTACCCTACAAACATACAAAAAAAAAGAATCGCACCTGATGCATGTGTATCAAATTCGGTGTCGTGTTTGTCCAAAGACAAATGCACACACACCCATGAGCTCACCATCAAACGAGAGTCGTCATTGTGATCGTCTGTCTGACGAGCCAGCTCTCCTTGTTCGTACTTCTATAGATGCCATTGTAAGGCAGTAGCCACGTTGGCAAAGCTCCCTTCTAACAAATAACAAATTGAAGCTTTGTCTTTTGTTTGTCTGTCTGTTCATCTGTCTCCTGTTTTGTGGGCCGTCTCGGTCGATGCTTTTTGTTTGTAATAGATCGGCCCGTTTCTGTCTTTGGTGAAAAACGACGATCGTGCTGGTGCGCACAGATATAAACAATGATTGGGGTAGGGCAACCTTCGACTTCGTGACGAACAAATTCCCACGTGTCACACGGAAAACAACTGGGGCTTCTTCGAGATCCGGTGACGGCCAACCTGTCGGGGGACGAAAAGGAAGGGGGGATTGGAGGGGCACTAATCGAGCCGGCGCATCTTTACCTCGACACTATCAAGAGATATGCTGGGATGGAAGGGGATAGAATTTAATTTTTGTCTATCCGTCTCTAGCCGCGGCAGCTCTATCGTTGGTGTTGTTGCGTTTGTTGCTGGCGTAGGGAACAGATATTGTTTGGCGCTTTTTGCTGATTTGACCACTTGTGGTTTTGATATTTTTCTGAATATCCTCATGCCTCTTACTTTCTATCGTGGTTATTGTAGCTGAAGCTCGTGCGCCTCATTACCTCGCGATGACTCCCAACGAATAGAAGCAGTTGAAAGGGAAGGTGCGATTCAACAGCATCGGAAGATGCTGTGACAGCTCCATTGCTGAGATGTGACAATGCGACTATCGTCCGCACCTCATCAAAAGCGCATTCGGGCGATTAACCTCAGTGTGCTACAAAGGACGGTTAGAAGGCTAATTTGCCACCACGCGTATATCTGGTACCTTCTGTTTTAGCTGGACACGACTTGCATTACGCATTGATTTTCTGATTTTCAACTAAAGGTTCGGGGGTGACAAAAGTTTAAGACGACCAAGCCATTATCTTCAAAGGTTCATTCCGATTAAGTTGACACGACAACATGTCCAGAGCGCACCCGACGGGCGACTAGTTAGGGATCGAGTCCCGGAGACGCTACCACACATGCACATGGCAAAGTAGGCAACAAAGCTGTAGGCCGTGTCCACGACCTTGCCGTGGTCTGACGTTGGTTTTAGCTACGACCATCACTGCCATCAGCTGATCGACGCACATGAAATGCTGGTTTCAACCCCGGGGACATCAACACGTCCCCCTCCTCAACTTCACGTATTATACTCGTGTAGCAAAGCAGTAGCAGATGCAGTACCTGCTACCGACATGGAAGATCCAGGCATCTTTGGCGTAGGCAAGTGATAACGCGCGTCTTGTCAACGAATGACGCTCACAACTCACTGACAACAGCGAAGTCTACGCCGGCGAGCATTTAAATCGCGGCCGATCAATGGACCATATTCTCTGACCAGCAAAGGTCCGGTGCTAGGACGGTTCACAGAAAATAAAATGCCGACCGCTTTCTGTTACGCCACACTCCTGCATGTCTTGGGGATCCAGATTTAATTTTACTTCTCACTTGTAACTTTAGGTTGGAAAACTGCCCGTAGAGAATGAAAAATAGAATATCGGTAAGCCTGCATTGACTAAATTAGTAACGAAAAGCTACAACAATAAGCATCTTTACTTCGTTCGTATGGAACAGAAGAACTGCCAGTAACGGCATGATTTTCTTATTAAATGAGAGTTTGCAGGTTTTCTACGAACGATCGAACTGCATATAGCGTGCATCTAACAAAGTGAAAACGTGGAAGCTGATATTTAAAGGTTTTACATTAAAAAGTTGCTTTCGTTATGAAATCTATACGAAAAAGCCTTAGGTTCGAGAATTTTTCTGCGTATCCAGGTCCAATACCGAACTAGACGTTTTAAACCGTTTGTATTACTTATCTCGCCCTATTCATATTACGTTCGTTTCGAAACGACCAGCCCAAACTAAATGTTTCTAAATGAATTTCCCCTTTAAGCGTTCAGTAGCTGGCCAGGACATACTTGCCGGCTGGCAAACGATCAAGCCGAAAATTTACCTAAATCAAAAAGAGAAAAAAACTTATCTAGAGCGAAAAAAAAAATCCCTCAGGTGCCCATTTTTGAAAAAGCTTCATTCTCATACAAAAAATTTTAGCAGATCACTGCAACGCTTTACATCAACAAGTCAACCCTAGCTTTCCCAAATTAACTGTCGCAAAAATCTGCCGAAGTTTTAGCCAATTTTGAGGCCATGAATAATAACCTAGGCCTTCTGCGTACCTGTCGCCTTGAACACGTGTGCATACATGTTACCAAGTAAATAGAAATTTCCACAATTCATTGCATGCAAATGTTTATAGCCTAGGCAGCATCTAGTTCGGCTAACTAGCAATGGTGGAATCATTGAGATGTTTTACTGAGTCGAACCCCAATCGAACTATGATCGACCGAAGTGATCGATCAGAAGAACGGTCTGTTTTGTGTGGACGGTTCGGTCTGTGTCCACAACAGGACGACAACAGTCTGTACCGAGAAAAAACACCTGGTTGTTAAAGATCCGTAAGAAACTTGGCACTGATGATAGACGGACTTTAGAAGACGCCTTATCGGTTCAAGTAGTGAAACTGTATTGGCAAAGTATACTTCGTTTTCTGCCCAAAGGTCCTGACGGGGCCGCTGATTGCTCTACAGGTAATACGTGCATATCTTTAGTATTACGCCCCTGTATAGAAGCGCAGAAAAGACTATGGCAATATTTGACAAACCTGTTTGTAAAATAAGACATACTAATATCCATGATCGTAATCTGTCTATTTCCTAGATGGAGATAAACTACTTATTCACGCAGGCTATATAGAATATCCACAGAAGAAATATGATGATTTTTTCCAATTGAGTATCCTTTAATGACACGTCAGATTCGCATTAGGCAGGAGCGTTTTAAGGTTCCATTATGTGTTTTCCTTTAGCTGGTCCAAGTTGACCATACTGACATTAAACTGTACACGTACCGGGTTATTTCAGTGTTGGCAATCAGCCATAAAACAGAGAAGAACTATCTATAGCGGTTGGTCATATTGTTCACAGATCTGTGATATTCATTACTTTTTATCCTACTAAATAACGACACTGTCTATAGTAACGGACCTCTAGTTCGTATAGTTATTTTTTGCCATAACACAATATGGCTACTAACGAATACATGTAGAAGCACTTACGAAATTCTATGAGAATCCCCATAGTCTATATTGTATAATAAAATTTCCTTAGTAATAAATGGAGAACAAAGTATAGAAGGGGGTAAACGGAAAGCATTTTCTGCGTTACCGGAATAGTACATCCGTATAGTACGTTATTTGGATGCACTGGGAGTTACTGGCGCACGGTCAGACGTCAACTTCCGTTGAGTGCATCGTAGACACTTTATATTCAGGACGACTTATATATTTCTTATTCTGGATCTTTTTACGTGCATTTGTTCTCAGAACTTTGAGGCGACCACATTGACAACTGCATCTCGATCTGTGTTATATTACCGCGTCTAATCTATCGCCGTCGGTTTACGGCTCGTCTCCACTAACCGTTGCTCACAAAATTAGTTCAGCCGGTTCTAGTTAGGCCACACCGTGAGACCGAGGAAAAACAAACTTACAAGAAAATTACTTCGTACAATATACCTATATTGTTTCTCTTATTTATATATATATATATATATAAATGTCAGGTCTTTTATCTAGTTGTCTGTTGAAGGACGTGTGAAATGTCTAGTCCCCAATGGTAGACTTTTTTGCATTTTGGGGCAGCGTTGTTATGGCAGCTTCTTTGTCAACACGTATACACAAGGAGCGCAATCCGATTGATGTCGATACTGACGTTTAACGTAATTATGATGTTTTTTTTTCTTTTTTTTTTTGTATAACTGGCTAGATAAAGTCGAAACTGTTAAAACATGCCTTTTCAAACGTACAGGTATGTCTGGCCGTTGGTGAACCACAATATTCACTACTATGCCAACGGTGTTAAAACGGCTCTTGCCGCTCTCACGCACAAGTGAGTTTAGGAACAAAAATTTTCCGGCGGCTTGCTTTATACTTCCAATGCGATCCAGTGCGTTCAGAGCTGTACGTAATAACGTTGTATCAGGAATACACGGATTTCTATTGAGAAAGAGGTTTTTGGAGAAAGAAAAAACAGCTATTTCAAGCTAACCCTATATTTAGTCGCTACTACGAGTGTATCAATCGTTTACTATACGAGCAGTGTTCAGTTAAGCGAGCCAACAATTCCATATTTCATCGCAGAAAGAAAACACTGGTCGTCGAAGATTTTCCTTTCCAACCGAGCATACGAACTTGACATTCATCCACTCAGTGTCTCGTCTATATCCAGCTTATATCGGTCAGCCTATATCCAATAATGCCATTAGGAATTCGTTTATTTACTTGGAGAGCACACTGGATTCGCGGCGCGCGGTCAGCGAGGTGTCGACGAAAGCGTAAATGATATATTCCAATAATTTCTGGTCAGTAACAATCTTTCGTTTGAAAACGCTGTCAACCCATCATACAGCCCGTTTTACCTGTGCTCATTTGTCTTGCCGCCACGTGGAGTAAATACCAAGTATTTTTCCTATGAATCCTATGGGCACCCGAGCTGTTGTTCATTCATTGAGTGGAGTGAATCAGCAATTGCACAAACTTCCTTTAGCGTTTTGTACAGGTTCCGTTAAGGTTTTAAGTTAAGGCAGTACTGATATTGATGTGGCATAAATTGATGAATTTGCGGTTAGTTGAACGGAACGATTATGTGTCCATTAGCTACATGACGAGCTTCGTAAGTGTACGGTGTGCGTCTTGCTGGGTACCGTTTGTTCAGTCGCCATCATAGCGCAACGAAATTTAGGGACACGTAGTCGGCTAAGTTCGAAATCGGGCATAGAGACATTTCGGTTTCTGCTGGGAGTCAACGATCTGAAGTAATGCGCTCTTGCACACGATGGACAAACATTTATAATGCGCTAAATGCAAAAGCGGAGTTCTCCGTTTTCGAGGTATTGCGACCCCTAAAGCAGCTCAAGTCGAACAAGGCGGCAGAACTGATCCTAATCCGCAATGAACGCTCAAAGAGCAAGTCCACTGAGCACCTGCTTAGAACATGGACGTTTGCCAACGAAATGGAATGGTGCCCTTCTAAAGGCCGTCTTCTAGAAAAAAGCAATCCACAAGACCCATTTCTACGCAGGGCAATCGCGAGGAAAGCTGCTGCTACAAGTGTATTGCCCACCTCATCATACGGAATCTGACGGGGCTTCTGGAAGATTGTTTACGTATCTCGGCTAAACAGCTCCACCTTTAAGGTATGCGGCCTCCTACGTCGGGAGCTACAGTGTGTCTGTCGTTAACCAAAATAAGTGCTTTTCGACGTACTCCTGAATTTTAAATCCCCCTTCCTTATGACGCCCTGAGGCAAAATTTTAATAAAGTTTGCATAGTGGGGGTCCCTTAGAATACGCTGCATCTAACCAGGGTGCTTCTACAAGAAGATTCGGTTAGCATAGATGATCCAGCTCGATACGTCCGCCCAATAGCTGGCGTTGCATAAAATAATAACCTTATTCCACTGCTTTCCTGATTTGTCTTCCCATGTCCAGGATGCAGCGAAACACATAAACCGCTGTTCTGTGCCGACGATTTTGTCCTCTTTGAAGGATCTTAGTTTCCTATTCAAAAAGCTGACATTACACGTGGATGGAGATCAATATGAACAAAACAGAGGCCATAAAGCTTAGCCGCGAAGGCCGGCTCGCTACTACCGATACGCTCCCTGCAGTGAGAATAGCTTGAGGTATATAACGAGTTTCGAGTACCTGGATTTGGTTTTATTCAAAAGCGGCCGAGCCATTGGAGAACACATCTTGAAAAGTACGAGGAGCCATAGTGGACAGTGTGGGCGTACGAACTTGCTTTAAACTTCCTTTTCAAACAGCGCTGGCTCTTCTTGTAATTAAGGTGGCGACGATAGTTCTCTACAGAGTCCAGTTAGTATGGAAATACCTCTCGTCGATGCAACGCGATAAAATGATCGAATGGCTGAATTATAGTTGCGTTTCTGAAAGGCGTCACGGGACTGCACCATTCATCGTTGAAAATATACGTGTACCTTTTAAGCGACAGAATGTGTGGAGAGTCTAGGATACAGATTCAAACTTTTCCTTAGTTCTGCTTATTTGTAGTTTATCAATATCTGGGAAAGTAAAATGGCGGAGATTGATTCTGACTCTTACAACGCAGGGCGATGATCAACGAAGCATGAATACAGACGAACAGGGTCAACCGAGACAGCTGCGTGTTTTTGCAATACATATTTCACCACGTCCGATATAGTATACTGAATTTTGTTTGTCAGACGCTTGTCGCGTCTGCACAAGACGTGGCGAAATATGCCTCAGGTACCATGCAGGGTATCTTTGCTGAACAGTCTCTGAGAAAGCACATCTACATAAAACCGAATTTAAATATTAATTTCATATGTTAAATCAATACAAATGACCTCTTGTACACATACATTAAGTATAGGATTTGATAAATTTGCAAGGTCCTGGAACAGAATATGGTAGCTGTTATTATAATTAATGGCAGCATGTTCAAATTTATTAGATCTTGTCTGCATCTTTAACGATGTGTTAGTAACCATATTTATTTCTTTTATTCTGTCATTACTTTGGTAACATCAGGCAATGTTCGAAGAAATTGATATATATGGCTATACCAAGAGTGCAGTGAAATCAGCATTATGCTAGGCGTAAGTTTTGTTGAACGCACTCTGTCTTCTTAAATGCGTTCGTTTATATCTACGTCGATATATAGGTATCTGCATATATTCTATATGACAATGTGACAAGCCTAGTCTTGTTGATGCGTGTGTATGTGTGTGTGTTTGTGTGTGTTCGGGGAGGGGGGATAAACATCACTGACGACTGGACTCGTTAACAAACATTGCGATAGAATTATTCGTTGGGCAACATTGTATACACGATAAGCAAAGATGCTTTGTCGTATGTATATATGTGCGCATGCCTATATGGTTGGGCGGGCTTATCAAGCGACTTTCTCGTTCATATCCAATGCGTTTCATCCATCTTTCTGTTGAAGTGCGTGATAAATAAATGCCCCTTCGTATACATAAGTAATGAAGCACGAAGACCAGTAGCGAGATGATTTCGGATTTTCACATTAACCACTACCACGATACCACAAAGACCATGTAGCACATGTATTTAGATCACTACAGGCCATAGCCTGTAGTGATCTAAATAAGGACAAAGCGACGGTCATCAGTCCTGTTTCGTTTGTTCACTTAAACAATGTAAACCGAAAAGTTGTGTTGTACTACCCCGCACAGTCCGACTGGCGGTGCCCACCCCAAGGGTACGAGAGTTACAACGACTGTATCAACTATCGGCGTCAACCGAGGCAACCGACTGTGATAAATGGGCAGTTTACATTGGGATGGTTCACATAAAGTAGAATACTGGACGGGCATCTAGATTCTTCCTTTTGTCACAGTGGTAATCCATTTTCCTGCTATTAGTCAAGAGTGGCAGACAGAGCGGCCGATGGTTATACATGGGTACCTGCATGCTTTGCACGAAGTGTCCCGCTCGAAAAGAAGTCCTCGAAGGCCGACTTCGCTGAAGTCCGGCGGAACCTCTGTGTGACCGCGTTCCGGCCATGACACAAAGCCAAAAGTATGAACCATGCATACCTTGTGTGTCGTCACTTTTTTTTGAATATTAATGTTATGGAGTAATTTCTTATTCTCTATATATTGTTGCCGATGAACTGTGGCCGTACCATTGTGGCAGCTCCGCCGCAGTCGCATCAAAAGGCAGTTAAGTGATCTGCAATGACTACGTAATAGCGACCATGTAATACGAAATTTAATGTCACAGTTATTATTAGAAACCGCTCTGTGATTAGCTTTGCCTTTCTACGCCAAAAGCAGTGTTTTAGCGTATCTTTGGCCCATGTCGGCCTCGTCAACATCTCGGAGGACTTTACGTAGAATTTTTTCTATATATATATAAGTAGGAGACAGAGCTGATAACAAGTAGTCGATATTTAGCTATTTCACTTCCATTAAGCTAGCTATTTGCGTGACCATAGCTTTCTCGTATGAAAAATAGAATTTATGATTGGTACGATCCGATATCGATGACATGATCAGACCATCAGCTGCGGACCTACTATTGCGATCTTTTTCTGTCTGTATCGTTAGGTGTAGAAGCATCAGGATTACGATAATTTAATATTACTGGCTGACAAAGACGCGAACAATTGTTAAGCAACTGATATGACTGCTATCAAATGGGAGTGAGTGAAGTGTTGGGCACCATGCAAACACAGCTTTGAATTCCGTACGACTATTCCCTTAAACACTCAGTTTTTCTCCGATTTAAGGCTGGATTTAAGCTTGAAGGGGCTCATATCGCAATGCGCCCCTTCAAGCTTAAATCGAACTTTTTTGTACGTCCTGTAAAAGCTACCGAGTAGAGTATGACGAACCATCTGTCGGATCGTTCAACGCTCGTCTTACAGCAATTTAGGGGACGACAAAAACAAACATATGCTAAATGCGGGAAGCGGCAGCCTGTCAGGCCGTCGCGGAAGCACGTATGGAAAACACGCGGTAGGCCAAATCCGATGCATTGTTGACGTGTTGGCACGCACAGGCGGCCACACACAGTTATCCCATAACCCACGCTTACTAATCGTAGACAATAACAAATGTGTTGAAATAATATTCATCACCGAAGGCAGCGGTTTCAACCGCGGAATTATTATGCTCATACAGAAAACGGGCTCACATCATGCTTAGCAAGGTTATTGTATTCACGATCTATAGCATATTCATGCTTCACATTGTCTGTACGTAAATGGTGTTAACGTAGAGGTTCTGTGTGCTTCCATATAAAGGCGTCCCTTGCTCAACAAATAAAACCTGTTTGGAATAATATATTAAAAATCCCTGTGTATCAGTTAGTTTGGCGGTGTGACCCATTTGTAGGCATTGCGTTGAAAAATCCACCTCCTATTGAACACTATGAATCGTCGGATTCGGTGGTTAGGTGTTACTCATAGAAACAACGGTACCTGAGGCGCTTGTAACAGTTTCTTCGTAATAGCGCTTAGGTGTTTCTAGTCTTATTGAAGAGGATTCTAGCCCAAACAAGTGAAGTCAACGCAGCATAGATTGGTGTTACGTTTAAGTCTCTTTCTCACTTTAAGCTGACTACAACCAGCCATACCTATAGGACTATATGTATAGGTGTGTAAAAACCCAAAAGGGAAAATCGAGTGAGCAAGGACGTTCAGAAGCTTTTTAGTTTTTAGTGGAGGGCCAACTGTATAGTGTTTTTGGTTATTACGTACACACCATTTTTCAGACAGAGTGACTCTGTAGCAATTTTCATTTCCATCAAATTGCTCGCATTAGTTTTGTTTATTTTGGCAAAAAATGGACAATAGGCATCATTATCCTGATTTTGTATATATCGCATATATATCGCATATACCTAAAGAAAGCGTCTGCTTCCCCTGAATCAACACTTGCTCGAAGATTCAGCTTGAAACTGAACTCGTGTTATTGTCAGTGGACAACATACGATGAAGTTACCTCTTGACAAATGTCGTAACTAACAGAACTAATCCGCTCCAAAGTATTTTTAGGTAAAAAGGGCTTCAGAAAGTTTTCTTTTCACTGATTGTTGAGAAACCAGTACTTTTCAGTCTTATAAGGTGATTGATTCTTGCCAGCCATCAACCCTTGAACTGCTGCAGTTACCTATGTCAGTTCCACAATGGGTGCTAATTTAAGACCGTATATAACAGCTGTACGCCATAAATCTAAATTTCCTATTGTTACTCATATTCAATAACCAGCAATTAAAAAATTACACGATTATTACACATTAAAAACGACATTCTGTTTAGCATTGAGTCCGTTTTCTTCCCATCGTCTGTAGCAACAAGGACCTGTAAAACTTCTGAAAATATCTATTTAAGTGTTCTGCCTGTATACATCTGATACATAGGGGCTGTCTGTTTAATCCATTGGATACATAGCTCATGATCATTGTAACTGGAATTGTATATAACATAGTATATTTGCTTATATATGCTAAACATGGTTGAACTGGCTATGGTACAACACAAGGCTTTAGAATAGCCATTCATATGCCCACCGTACCGAGAACGCTACGATCGCAGAGTGGGCCATGGCTCCGGTATCGTTTTCTGTTTCAAATTTGGCCAGTCCACAGACAATACATCGTAACCCCTATTAATCTGCACGTAACACATGTATTATATCTACTTTTATGAAACAGTTTTATAAGGCTTTGATATCGACATGTACCTGATTCTTCGACGCTGTTGACACTCATGCGAGTTTTTTTTTTTTGCATAAAATTCTGCTATGAAAGAAAAAAGAATAGCAGCCTAAATAGAATTATTGTATTTTCAATGGATGCCATATTTTCTTTGCGTGTCTCTTTTCACTGACAATTAATAGCGTTATGCTTTTTAAATATAGACAGATATATCTACTACGTATTTTAGATATCGTAACCATCAGCTGTAAAATTACTTTGTGAGAAATTATATTTCACCCGTCTGTTACCGAAACATCATTATTACTGACTCTGGCGTATTTCGTTGTTACCAAACGTCTTCATCGACTGGACAGATAGACTTGTATTGTATAGAAGAAGAAATCGCTCATTCCAGATCTCGTTTGCTCTTTGACTGTCTCTAAATTCCGTTCGATCAACTAACAGAATTAAAAACGACTGATGCTGAACTCGTCGCTTACCATCCAGGTTCTAGTTGCTACCGGAAAACAGCGTGTCTCGGATTATTGGAT
>NW_019213494.1:33061-67360 GCF_002532875.2 Varroa jacobsoni
ACTCAGGATAGCCATTTACGATCCTGAAAACACAGACCATCCAAATATATTGCCTATATACGTCGAATTTCCCCAGCATAGCGGTTGATAACGACGATGAATTGTCAACGTATGTACGCGCCACCATAACGATACCAGATTGTATCTGACCGCTAATTACGCTTAGAAGACTGCAGTTGTCTACTACGGACAGTTCATATTAGGAGGGTAAGGGGGCGTAATCCTGATAAATGATACGATGAAGAAATTTCTTCATTTGCGCATACACACTGTACAGCAAGAAATTTAGGGATACGACACGCTGCTATTGCAGGTACATAAGGGTGGACCATATTGATATGAACAGTCGCACGGACACAATCAATATACATTAAATCGCTGCAGATCTGATGCTTCCACATACAAACTTAATTATCTTGACTCTATGCACTGCATTGCCCTATAATAATGTTTTATTTTTTTTAACGAAAGCAAATCCAATGCTAGTGGTAAATACTAGAAGATAAAGTATGGTCTTACCTTAGTTCAATTTCGAGTCTAGTTATATTCTCCGCTGATCTATAAATGGGGATCTTGCTAGCCAATGAAAACATTGCCATTTATACAAGCTATGTCGGGGAAAGAAAAATTGCTGATAATTGCACCTTCGAAACGAAGGTTTGATTCACCTGTACTGTAACAGGATAGCAACAAGACGTCGGCCAAGATGCTGATGGTTTTTTTGCCACAAGCTCACTTTAGACTCGCTAGAACCCCATCTACAACAATATAGAATAAAAAAAAATCACCCTTTAGCTTTAATCGGCAGTAGCTGGTCCTGCTGAATCGTTCGGAAGCCTGCCAACTTATAGCTCAACCATGTAAATGTTTACCATTCCCGTGGATAAAGACGATTGTAGTAGGGTAATGGTTACAACGAGATCCTGGTTAAACGTTCCTCCTGTTCGATTGTCGTCTCGTTGGATGCCAACTCACAATTGGTTATTCTATGCTTAGACTTTTTTTTTGTTGGTCCTCTTCCTCTTCGATCGCAGCCGGAAATGTCGGGCAGACAAACATATAGCGCTTACTTTTCGCGCCTTCTCTGACCTGTTTCAATATGTCTCTTATATCTGCCGGGCATCATTACTGTTAGTGCACTCGCTGCATGTTATTGTGATTCCTTCCTGTTTATTCATTCCGTAGTTAATACGGAACGGGCCGAAAAGGGTTCGGCATCTAGCTTAATAGCGACTTCAGTCAAATGCTTAAAAAAATACATAGCAGCACCGACCAGTGTAGCTCGATTGCCTACGCTGCGAGTCGGTTAGCTGTAACAGCAGTAAGAAGATGAAAGCCAGTTTCAGGTATAATTCTCATAAAACGTAGGGAAAAACTACAGGTTTCGATTTCCTGACGCACCCGAAAAAACAAATGGATTTCTACTCACCTGTTTAAGTTCAATAGTTTTTCTGTGCACAGCCGTAAGACGATGAGATCGCAAAACGTGGCGCACGTCGTCGTATCCTTTTGCTTCGATAGGCGTGCAACATATATATCGGCCGAGCTGTGTCCATACGCTGTCATTGTCTCACGAAAATGGGAAATTTCCTGAATAAAATAGCTAGACTTGCTATTGTAGTATTGTCGATACGGATTTACTCATCGTTGAATAACCATGCATTCGGTTTCAATGAACAGTAAAGCATGGTACCATTTCCAACGCGCTACTAAAACACTGTGACACGTTCACACTTAGCGGGCATCATTCTTAAGCTTTACTTCCCTTGGGGTTCCCAGAAATATTTTATTGTGCGATCGTTATCCTTCGCGGTCGACATGCAAACTAGATAAACCTTATCCCTAGAGTCAACGTGTCCATAGCACATTGTCCAATATGACCTTAAAAGATGCAGCATTTTTTTTAACATAAAACGTGCTTCGGAGGGTCACTTCCCATTTTCAAGTAATATGGACGACAATCATATATTTTATTCACTGCAGGCAAAGTTCAAATGATTTGTTACCGATGTTTAAGGAACCCTAGCTTGTTGGACCACAGCCGGTCTAATTTCCAGCAGCGCGAGTCAAATCTCGTAGAGTTTTGCTTTTCGATGGGCGACGAATAGGACGACTTGAGAAATTTCTCTTAGGACCTTTGAAATGCATTTAGAGTAGACCCGAAGGCACTAAATACATTTTTGTTGGCAATTTTTTTTGTGCTAAGAAAAAAGATTACAGCGAAATCATTAAAACAGTTACCTGTATTCTTCGGATCGAACGCTCGCTGCTCTCGCGGACAAACGGAAATCAATCGTATTAGATTTTAGGGGATACACACCGTCGACGGGCCACCCGTCTGTCGAGCCAAAATGGCGTAAACAGACAATCACTATGGCCAATTGCTCTATCTGTGCCATCTTTGAGGATCTAGTCCTGTATATATATATAGTCTTCGATGACTGTACAGTATCTTCATAGATATCCGATTAATTGCGGTGCATTTCAAGTGTTTCGTTGACGATTGAAAGAAACCAGCGTCAGCTCTAGTACTTCTATGAGATGAAAACTAGCTAGATAATCGGGTAGACAAATAACAAGCAGCGAATGATTTTGCATGGGCCCGCTTCCAGGGGAACAAAATAGGTAATGCTCGTTTGGCGACTCAGTGGGAAAGTAGCGAGTCGAGATGTATGTTCATATGAGAAAAAGGTAGGCTAAGATTAGACGCTCCTTATTTAAGGACCCACAAACATGTAGTGTATGGTATTATAGATAGTTATTTGGTTACCATGTGACTGTCCTGTTTTGAATACATACATTTGCTTGAAAAAGCTTGCATTGAAAACGAAAGAGTGTCTAAATTGTGTTTTGGAAAAATGTGCCACATGGGATGAATTGAAATAAACTGTTATCCATTATGTACCTTAGCTACAAATCAAAGGCAAAAAAAAATTCCCTGCCATCTTTTTCTCCAGTCTTTATTGACCGTTAAACGACGTTGGTTGGTTGGTTGGTTGGTTGGTTGGTAAAAGAGTGGATATCGTGCACCGGATACGTTTTGTCGTTGGCTTGCTGTTTTACAAAGCGATTAATGACAAATTGGTACACGGTGACAAATGGTAAACGGAGATGCTGAAACACTACAAAGTGCTAACGGTAGATTTTAGGTATCAGCTTAGCGGCACTCGTGTTGTAGATTATAACGGCGATAATACAGGGCCACAGTCCAGCCTGCGACAAAAGGACGTCTTGTCGTTTTAAGCATCTAGTTTCACACAAAATGATATGACCGCGATATGCTCAGATCATCGTGTCGTACAACAACATGAAACGGTTAAAACATTTTCCCTGGATGTTCAAACACGGCGTCTAACTCACTCCACCTAGAGCATCTCAATTTAACGATACGTTTTACATAAATTTCATATTTTCTAAAACTATGAAGCAGTAGAATTAGAAGTTACACATTATTGAAAACTGGAAAGACGTGCAGGTCAAAGGACATTGACTCTACACCCAAGCCACAATACATTAACGGATAGTAATTAAAGAAATATTTACTACGATAATAAGTGGAAAAATCATTTTTACTACCGAGTGGAGAAAAACACACTTGCGCTTATCAGCTCGGTCTGACCTTATGATAGGGTTCCTAGCTAGTATGATACAGCGTAACGGTCGTTTATCTAAGTTCGAAAACGACAGTTGCAGTATATCAATCTGAACTGTCCCATTTTAACCCAGTTCCTCATATATATACACGTATGTACATATGTATCCAGGGGGTGAATACTCTCAAACCTCGTCAGCAAATGTATGCAATTGAAGCAAATATCAATCACTGCAATAGTCAGATGTTGCATTTGATTACGGAATCGGTGATAACAGAACGACACAGTTTTAAAAAATGGCGCGTTTTTTCCTAACAATTTCGTGGTATGGACTATACATGTTTTGATCGATGTTTCGTCTAAATAACAGTAGATGGTCGATCGTAGAGGCGCGTAAAAACAATAACTTTACAGTATATTGTTCACTTGTTCTAGAACACATAATAATAATAATAATTAGACGTACATCAGATGCGAGACGTCCACATCGGGAACAAATATATTTACCCTTTTATGACAGTACCGTTGGTCACCTATATAAAGTATATATCACGCCGAGCATGTACCCTGCATGAAAATGTTTTCGCTATCTGCTAGATAGAAGTATCTATATAATAGAAGCACTTCAGCGTTAGTATTCAATACCCAATGCGTAATAGCCGTGATATGGTAGCCACCGTCAGCTAGCGTCGTTCAATTAAATTAATTTACAACCAATTATATAACAAAATAACAAGGACATAATTAAAGCAAATATATGTAATAGCATATGCAAAAGCAATAAATATAACCGAGCCCTTTAATTCGAAGCTAGTCATAATTCCGGTTGCGGCTAGAATTAAATACGATATTATAAATCTCCTTAAATCATCCAACTTTAAATAAATAGTGTCGAGTATGAAAGCATAAGTCGTTCTTTCCGAAAAAAAAAAAAAAAAACGCTTTGTATACATAATTGCCATCATTTCTATTAGATGAAATTATATTACTCCTCATGTGATATGGTCTTGCCACGATCAGCGTATGTCTAAGGGATTGAATAACCGTAAATTCCCTATCTATCGGTATGGTCGCGTATCGGTACGCTGACGATCCGTCGGACCGTTCCCTTATCTGACGTTGTTGTAGGACTGACGTCACCTAATGGAAAAAACGGAAACTGATCGACTATCGAATGATTTTCGAGCTACTTCTTTTTTTCTCAATAGGTTTTTTGCGATGAGTTTAAATTTAGACACGATCATCTTGAGCTCTATGACATACCATATCGTTGTACCACAGACTACTGTGCGCCTACATATGTCACAGGTATTCACGTACCACCGGCCACTCGTTAGGGAGATTTTACTTTTATCGAACATGTATTAAATTTTTATGCACACAGACATAAGTGTTTTTTTTTTTCCTTTAGCCCCATCACGCTGTCAATTTTGTGGCTACAAATGCTCACAAAGTTGTGCATGTCTACAAAGCAAAAAAATCTACAGAATATTTAGCCCCTAACTGCTGTAGTCATGTTTGCGCTTCGAGGCAAACCGAAAATAATAATCAATGCTACTTACCAATTGGAACCCGCTCCAAGCTTATGATTCGTCTAGTTATATATCGAGCTATATATCTGTTATTACTTTCCCCTGGTTAGTGTTTGTTATACTCTTTCGGTTCTCAATCGAACAAATAGTTTCAGCTTTCAAGGCCGATTGTTTAAAGCTACTAAAACGAGAAATCTTCAAAGGCTTTTTGAAGCTTCTTTCACGCTGGGTCCCCATATGTCGCTAAAAATGGTAGCGGACACAATTTTCAGCTACGAACAAGCGATGCGATACGCAGAACTGATATTACCGTATTTTATCTATACAGGCGTAATTGGAATTCAGCACTCATAGTTCCGGCTATTGACTCTGCTGTTGTCGGCACCGAACAACTAAACGGCAGCAATGAGCCCGAATTTTTTTTTTCTGGCCATTTTGCGTCTCTTCAAACGTAAAATGTCGAAATAGGAAGAGGGACGGCCGTCACTGAGGAGCAGAAAAAACTGATTAGTCAATAGCTTCACCAAAACAAATATACGCAACGCGAAGCTGCTGACCTATCGTATGTTTTTCAACATGCACAACGAGAACGTTGTGTTAGAAGGCAAACCTTTCGCTGTCGTCGGCTGAAGTAGATAACCAGGATCGCAAAAGACCAACTCCAAAAAGATATGTCCGTCCCGAATAATGTGTCCTTCAGAGCAGTTTAAAGCATCGTCAATTCGTTATGTCGAAAATGTTGCTCTGCCGCTGATTCAAGGAGACTGGATTCGAGGTCGATAGATCTGCCAACGAACCTCAGTTAACTGTTCGAATGAAACGAACCTGCCCTCGTTGGGCAGAGCAAGTCAAAATCTGCACTGTTGAAAGCTGGGGAAAGGTCAGTTTCCCAGTCGAATGTCATTTTGAAACCTTCGCAAAAAAAAAAACGTCAATCATGCCTTTAGACGACATGTACCCAAACGGCTTCCCAAAAGTATCTCGTGCCGGAAATTGAACATTCATTAAAAGTTATGATGTGGTCGATGATTCTTGGCCAAGGCACTGGGATGACCGATTTCGAGTAGGGGATACTAGAGTAGCGGCCAAAAATATGCTGAAATTAGCGAGAGCAAAGTCTTGCTTTAGATACGAATATAGCTCTGTGACGATTGCTATATTTTTATGCACGATGGAACGTTTTGTCACAGCGCTTGGAGTCCCTCAGCGACGTTCAGTTTGTGAATTCTTTTTTTAGATTTCCGCAAAAAAAATTACTACTAACATGTGGCAACAGAATCCATTCATAGTTCAGGCAGTGAAAAACTGCCTCACAAGCATACCCCAGAGAATGGCAGCAACTTTCGCTCCAACAAGCGGTACCACCAAATAATGACGTTTACAGCTGCTGTATATCGCATCGTTTGTCAGCGGCTGGGAAAGGTTTACCAATTTTCTTTTGTCGACAGATCGGGTACCAGTGTAATATAGTAGCAATGTTACTTTAATAAGCCAAAAAAAAAAATATATATATATATATATATATATATTTAGAATATCCACGCTCTTACCATCAAACAAGCCAGTTAAAACAAGGAATCTCTTACATACCCGTCTAAGGTGAGGAATATATACCGGGAAGCCGACGTTATGAGACAAGTAGACCCAGAAAACATTTTCTGTTAACTTTAGGCGGTTCACCTGCCTTCGTTCCTAATTTTTTTTGCTATTGTGTATCTATGCTAAATGGTCGCAACAATTTCTACAGCCGTCTTACCCGCGTTTTGTCATGACACCACCAACGCGGAACACCAGGGTGACATCGTTGAAGTATGGGTAACTTTTCTGTTGTGATTGCGGTATACAGACGATCCACGCCATGTCACTGGTGACATCGCAATCATATTCCCTGGATCGGAAGCGCCGACGGGATTCTCGCTTGTCTCGTGGGCGAAGACAATCAATCGCTCATATAATACTACAGTTACATCACAAGGAAGTAGAATTAGGTTAGGTTTTGCCATTGAAAAGAAAACTGTAGAAGATGATCTTATGGCTGCGGTTATCGTGGATGAGTTGGGCGGGAGAGACGTCACTTTTTGCTTTTGCCCCGTACAAATCGTGGAGGGACAGCCGACATAAGGCATCGAGGTCAGTCAACTGCCAGTTGTATGGGCTGAATCTGCTCAGCCATACTAGTCTTTTTAAATCCGAGAAATAAACGATGATTAATTGCTGGAGTTGCATTACAAGGAAATAAAGTTAGGTTTCAATTCTCTACAACTTAAATCATCACTTCGACCTTCGGAAGATGAAGGCAGACGCTCAGTGGCAGTCTCCGTTGTGACATAGCTCGTTGGCCCCTTCTGCGTTATCTTCTTCTCGATGCATACAGCAAAACTGATTTTTGCACCGTCGAGAATTTTCGCAAGCCTGCAAGGTGTCAGCGCAACGACGACAGCAGAAGAACGAAAACGACAAAAACAGTAGTATAATGTTTACACTCCATGAACAGACATGCATGCATACATACATACATACATACATACATATATAATCATGCTTACCGTGCAGTGTATAACGTTAGGGGGGCTTGAACCAGCCATTCTCGCTTTTTCGAGTCAGGGATTTACCTTTTCGAAACAGCGCATCGCATTATTATCAAGTGGGCGACGTTTACGAGACGACAATTATTCGTTGCTTGAATGAATTGCCTGAATAAAAATGGATGCTTTAGATAGGAGGTCGATCAACTCAAGGAAATAAAAACAAGTTTTGTGATTATGAATATTATTAAGATTAAGAGTAACGTCAGCGATAAGTGTTGCAGTAACGGACGGTCAAGTGCAAGACGTGCACCCATCTAAGGTCATTTGATTAAGGCTGTTGGATTAAGTTGTCCATCATGGTGCGAAAGGCTGGCGGACGGGGCTTTATGATGACAAAGAAAATCACATTGTGCACTGATTCAAAAATAAATGGCCGTGGGAGAGTCACGGGAAAAGATGTGATAATATTGTTGTACCTGTAATAGCCGTCATTGTGGGTCTTGAAATAGACGGGTGACGACAGTCCTATGTCATTTGCGAGACTCATTTATTCTTTGCAGTGATTATATTGAAAGTGAGCGTATATAGAAAGAAGGACCTAAAGAGAAATTGCTGAATAGACTTGTAGAACATCAGTCGCTAGGCTAGGGAAGAAAGACTGATTGGAAAAATGTTAGCACATTTTATCCTACTTATTTATCATGCAATTTGTCGGTTTACGTGTGTATCAAGCTTCACCAATACCGCCGAAATTCTCAAAGACACGAAATCTAGCTACTGAAAAACCGCTGTTGGGCTGAAGCACGTTAGTCAGTAATCGTTAGGCTCCTCAAAACATGATGGCCTTTTGAAAAGGTTCAAATACTTGTGTACGATTTCGCAGATGTATCTTTTAGAAACTTTGAAAGCTAGATATTCAGTGGATAATAATCAAAGTGAGGTGAATTGATGATCTTTAGAGAGAATTGACAGATTACTTTTAGATTTATTTGCAACAACAACCAAACATCTGGAGACAAAGCGTTCATCGTTCAGCGGAAGTTGTTTGCGACCGACGCAGGCCTTGCTGCTGTCATTGATGAGCTGACATTTTCAGAGGATCAGACCTTTGCTGGACAATTAACATAATATTCTTCACAGCGTTTATCGAGTAGCTGAAGTGTTTTATGTTTAGATTAGTACTGCATGTCGTTACAGATACGCAAGGGCAGCCACTTTCCGAACGCTTCTGCAAATAAAAATAGATACGTCACTGGTTAGAATACATCGGGTTTCGACGAAGCTGAAGTGTCATCCGCGACTATAAATAGACTGGTCCAACGATAATGATTACTATTGGGCAAAACAAAAGGAGTCAGAAATTCCAAATCAATAGTCATTAGTCATCAATTGAGTTAAAAATGCGGGGTTTTTAATCGTTCCGGACGCTCACACTTTTGTTATTGCATCAGAAAAAGCTTTATAATCCTATAACTTGTTAGAAAGCACGTTTGTGTCATATTGACAGCGGGTCGGCTACAAGCTAAATGAATTTCAAGTGCCTTTGGTGATTTATTGGTTTTTTTAGACGTTTCACAACGTAGTAGCGTGCGCCGAGAATACGATTCCCGCAAAAAACAAACTTCAATTCGATTGAAGTGTATTGAAGCTGCTATCATTAGTTCATGTCTATAATTGCTAAGCGACAGTATTTACAGTATCAAGCGGGTTCAACTATATTTATAACATCATGTACTCATCACATGTATAACTGCCAGTTTGTAAAATTTTAGTACCTGTCGCCCAGCTGATTGCTCGGTTTGGCCGAGCACAAAAATGACTCTTAGGAGGGCTCCTAACAAAACGGACACTAGAGGCCTTCTGTAGTAATGTCCTTGGGAGAACTTGTTTAACAAGCTAAGGCAAAATTGTTTCAGCTCGATAAAGCTCTGTGGTCGCGAATGGATTACTCTTTAACTTTACATCGACACATAGATCATCGACTTCTATCACCTACTATCGATAGGGGCGTAGAAAAGTGTTTGACCGGCATTTCTTAGTCGTGCTCGCTCCTCAAAAACGTTTTTTGCGTTCAAACTACAAAAGTAAAGCATAGAAAAAATAGGACCGAAACAATAAACAGGTGCACCACGAAGACTGCACGTATCATGTAGCCACCGGTGTAGGGTTTCGCCTTATCTCATAAGGCTGAAAAGAGCACGTATCGGTGAAGGCCGGGCCAAGATTTTGTCGTTCCTGCCTTCTTTCATGGTATCTCGGTTGTCGTTGTTGTTACTGGCCCAGCTGCCACTGCCTGCCAGCGCAGGCGGTTCGTCCTTTGAACTAGGCCATCGATATGCCAGCGTTTCGTATCCGCGCGCGCCAATACATTTTTCACAACAAAATTATAGGCTGACACAAACCGAATTTCTCGGACGTATCATCGAATCGTTGTCAGCTCAGCGCCATAGTTCACTTAAATCTATGCTATAAATTTTATTTCGGTATCCCCCAAAACCACGCAAATTATATGACTATACTTTATTCTACGTCGCTATATATAAATGGTGTATATTAAGATAAATTTAAAACTCATTCGGAATTTATTACCGCTGGCAGACCTTTTTCCTCCCTTTTATCTCGACACCAAGACGAATGAAGAGCGGAACTTGGTTAGCCTTGGATACGAACTGGTAACCTACGTTCAATGATCATTTCCTCAATTATCGAGGATTAAGAACTCGATGAACGCTATTCTGAAAAAGCCTTTGATGGTATATCGACTCAGGTAGGTAGGTAGGTAGGTAGGTATGTTTTCTTGTGTTTTTTTCTTCTTTTTTTTTCATTAAATTAAATTCATTAAATTTTCATTTCATTAAATTCAAATTAAACGTTGGAGCTAACTGTTCGAACGCGGTTGTTTGCGATGAACACCTGCGTAGCTTCAATCAATAACAAAGATCATTTCAATACAAATCGTTGTTGGTCCATTAGATTAAAGTTTCCTATTAAAAAGCTTTCGTTATTTGTTAGAACGGAATATTGAGTTGACGTTCAAATTAGCAAGACGTAATATATCTATCAAGTCGGTTTTCGTCCAACGAAATGGTTTGATAATGCTCTCTAGAACAATTTGCTTAACAGAAACCTTGGCTAGGTTAATTGAATTTGATTGTGTTGGTCAAGACTTCTTGCTGGGGTACAACGTCCTTATGCAAAATACTGGCTCAGAGCTGATTCGAATTAGATAGTGACGCTTTCCTACAGAGTCATTCAGCGGTCTGAACCACCCTGGCAATTAATAGTGCATCCTCCATGTTAGTAAACGATGTGGCTCGCTACGCAATCCTGCTCTGCGTATTGTTGCTTGCTGTCCAAACATGATTAAGCTACGTTTCACCCCCTTATGCACTGTATACTGACCTTATAATAGAGGAAAAAAAGCACTGACTTCCGTAAAATCACTATCATCTATCGAGATTTTCAATCGAGCTCAACCCGAAGAGCTTTGGGAAACATGGCGGCGTATTTTACGGACTTCTGAATCCAAATGTGGAACCTTCGATGCGTACCTTATGAAAATTCACTAGTAAAAAAGTGCGGTATATGTGTGTGTTTTGTATCATCACTGTCCGCCATTTGCGTACTTACTTATTTAGTGGTGTATGTACATTAGACTATTAGATAGCGAATTACATTGCGTTAGTTATGTGCGTTTGGTTCCACCGTTTATTTCGTTACCTGTCGGGTGTTTCGTGAGTACGACTGTTGAAACGGTTGACGGCCGTCGGCAAGAAAAAAAAGTTCAATCCTCCTACAAAGTTCCGCGACGCTTGCAACAATGCATCCAGTTATCGGTGGCTAGAACGCGCCAAACATGAGATTGGCAAACACTATACGGTAGCAACAATTTTACACAAAGCGTAGTAACGATCAGGGAAAATACTTGAGCTCTTCGGCATCTGCCAGTGTAACTTGTATCGATGTGTACAGAAAAGGTAAATACAGATTTCGTCATGGCGGTTGCGTGCGCCGAAAGTCGCCAGTTTAAGCGATAATCAACGACCATTCGGATGTTGGAAGAATGCGTAGGCGCTCTTTAAGAGATTGACGGAACCCAGAACGGGCTATCACAATCGGGTAGGTGAGGCAAATGGCTGGAGCTATCGTGGATACGAATTAAAACTTTGAGCATTGGATATTACTAGAAGCAGAATGAAGAAAATAGTATCGTCTGTAATAATGTTATTCTATATTATATTAGATATATATATTCTATATATCTATTGTGGAGCAGAGCGAGGGACACATCTCAACATTGTACCAACCGGCGTTGCAATGAAAACGATTTAATGACCAGCCGTATCAATGACAAAAAGTACAGTCATTAATAGGATAGTAATTGGGGACGCAACTAAATGTAGAGATGGCCGTAAGTATAACAGCCCTCGTCCCGTGGATCCGAGCCGTATAGACAGTAGACTTGAGCAGAAGCTTCGGTGTGTCGCTATTATGAAATGCAGGTAAGTTATATTATGCCCATGTTGTTTGAATATAACAGGGAAATGGAAGAAATTTGCGAAACTATCTCGTTTCAATTGGATTTGAAATTTCGCGCGATTGCCTAATCGACTGAAATAGATGCTATTGACGCTTAACTAATCATAGTAACTAAGGGTCTGTATGAATAAAATTTAAGCAATTATTAATTATTAAATAATAAAGTTGTATGATACATTTAGATTTCGTTTAGCTCTTTATAGTTTGGAAAAAGTTTCGATAAGCCGGGTGCAATAGGCGATAACAAAACAGGATAACGCTTTGTTTCTGTTTACATAGCTGTGTATAAATCCCATACTACAGTACTTCTTCCCAGGAAATAGACTGGCATAAAATAGCAATTACTCAGCTTGCGTTTACTTTTGTAAGTGAAGAAGTCGCTTAAAGATGTTCGTGTAGAATTTAAAGTCCACTTAGGAGATAAATGTTAAGTAGCCATATTGATAATTAATACGAAGTTACTCTTTCAATGTAGACAGTTTATCTGTATTGCAAAAACAAACGACGTATTCTAGTGAATGAAGAGAAAGACACAAATCCTCACGTAATATATAGACGTGACACAGATTTGCCAGACTCCCGAAATACTTTCGACTGACAGACGGCGAACAGAGACGCCACTGTTAGCCCAAAGCAGGTTACGATATATGGTACATTATGACTAAATGGGTGCGCCAAGGCTCTAATGACGCACGAGCCCACACGCCCTCTGCCATAACCTGTTGTAAACAAATCAGTTCCTTCCTTCCTTCCTTCTGCAATCAGCTGACTGTAAAGAGTCATTTTCTTTTCTTTAATTTAATCCTATTATGGTACATGATTATGCGTATAGTGCAGGCAACCGGGAAAGCGTAAATAGCGGTGGCATCCGTTAGCAGCAGGAAGCTGTCACAACTGTTGAACCGATACACTCCAACAGGTTTCAGCAAGTAGTTGGCCATTGCTGACTACGAATAGATAGACGTCGTGTCTTAAGCGATCTAATCTTAAGCGATAGAAAGATGATTAAGCCATCATTGGTACTAGGTACAATTTGTTGATTTGCTCCAGCGAAACTTCTACTGCCAATTCAGTTGGCGCCCCTATTTTTCTTCCTAAAACTGTGGCCTTTTTCAGTACCAGTTGGCAGTGCCTATTTTTCGCTAGTCAAGATCATGCACGATATACCATAGTGGATACCTTCGTTAACATGCCCTATGGAAGTGGTTAGGGACGTGCGACGTTGCGTCAGTAACGTTACTTATACATGCATATATCATGCTGCAGATATCTGTTGCAGATGACAATAGCCTGCAAGCAGATAGAACGGTTTGTAAACTTTGTTTATTTACGACCAGTGTAAGAGAAGCTTCAGATCGACTGGTGATTGATCGAGCTTCAATGATCTGAGTCGAAAACCTCAGCTACTAAACTATATAGAAGTCACAAAGCAGTGTTAGTTTACGTGCAAAGTCGACAAAGGTAGGACCATTACCCTCCTTTTGACCGTTTTCGTCTTAAACTAACGCACGGCTTCTCTGCAGTGCCGTTAGTGTTTTCCATTAGACGTCCGTATGAGAACGGCGAAGCCCAAACAAACGTAACGTAATTTCTACACTCATTAAGGGAATTACCTGCATGGAAACTGGATTCGCTGAATATTTCTGAACTTTTCACACCGTCATAAATACAGTCAATCGTAAGCAAATGTAAGCCGTGCAACTGTAACTAAAAATCACAACAACTCCGCGTGATCACCTTAAGACTAGTTATGAAATAATTTTTTAAAAAATGTTTTTTTTTTTTTTTAATATAGTAATTACTTTCACGAAGCCGTTGGTGTGGAATGATCAGATCCGTTAATTTCGGCTCTTTTAATTTTCGCACATTTGCCAGCTGCGACAGGAAGCACTCGTCTAGCTTTGACCCATTACGGTGTATCGTCATTGACAATATGTATTCACTAAAATAAGTAGCACGTGCGAACGAAAGGGTATGCGGCGTTTGTAAACACTAAGCGAAAGTAAACGTTCTTAGGTCAAAGATAAACTCCTATGCTTAAAATACTCCACCATCACGCTTCACGAATCCATTTTTACGTCACAAAATGATTTAACATTGTTAGATATGTGATGTTTGTCCATTGTGATGTCCGTTATTGTAGAACTAGCTTGCTATGAGATGTTTGAAGCTCATGGGTAAGCACTCTGTAAAACTTCAATTTTGCCTAACACCAAAACAGGTACGGTGGACAAATTTCAGTTTTCGTATGATTTTTTTTTTTTATTTATTATACTATGCTTGTGATTACTTTAATTGTTTCTCTAGTTGATTATCGTGGCCGGATCGTCATTGCGGAAAACTCAATTTTACTCCACAGGCATGAATCCATATATATCCGATACAAATAAGTATCCCGGATAACCCAGTTTTTTCAGAGCTGATAATTGGGCTTGCCATTTACATGAACTTAAGAAAAAAATTCAATGATTCTACTTTTGAGTAATAGTGAGGGCTCTAAAAGGCATGTCATACTGCTAATGTAAGGGTAATTGAAATTCTTTCACTATTTATAAAACATCTATGAAGAAGCCTCATCGGATAGAATACGCACCATCTAATTATGTTAAGATTGCCTGCTCTTTGAGGGCCGAAAAAAAAATGTCTTATACCAATATCTCTGCAATGGGCCTGCTGTCTGTGATGCACCTTAACGGACCAACGGCAATCAAAGACTGTCATATTTAAATGACGGGTAGTAGTTTTTTGCCTGCATGCTATTCATGGAATCACAGCACAGTCCAAACAAACCTATTTAGGCCTTCCTATAACCTGCCGAACACGTCAGGCTACAGCAGCGATGCAACTGTCAGGACGGGTGCCGTACTGAATAAAAGCCTGTTTAACCTGATCTATGACGCGCTCGCATTCCGTATCGAGTTGCAGACAGCTGCAGATATGAAAGCATATTTAGAAAACGCCTGTTACTACGTACACCTTCGTTAAGAAGGAGTGTAAGCGTATTGAAATTTTAACAATAGATGGCGACAGTGATGGAGCAATCACTACACGTTACTTTACTTACTGTGTTAAATCAGCTGAAAGCTGAGTTAACTTCAAACGCTATATTACTCGTTATTAGTTACAGTTTATCTGGAAAACGCTTTTACACTAATCTGAACAGGTCACGTTGCTATTATTATCGTTGTCATGTTAATTTTATGACAAAATCGTATACATAACGCAGGTGTGGTGTTTATATTAGGCATATATACAGGTCGGTCGTATTCTTCCTTAAATCAAACAATACTGCTAACTCTTGTATTATCCGCTTAATTCTCTGCATACAATACAGACGTTTTCTTTACAAATGGTAATATTCTAGATACATATAACGTGAAGTTTCAGGCCCTGTCAAGGCCGTGTTGTGTGTTCCCCTGCCCGCCCGTTACCTGCCGCTAACGACGATGCCAGCCAAGTTCAAATGTAATCGAGTTGAAAAAGAAACAGCGGAAGCGTCGAATTTGCCTACAATGCACGTCACCGTGGTGGATCAATGCGCGATAGACGTCTGACTACTTCGCATTATTGCCCTGTTATTAGTTGTCGACGATAACCGGCACAGCACCCAATTCTGCTCCTAGTAGGAACATGGTCACGATTTGACATCACCGTCATGCGGTTGTACGGTAAATAATAGGACAACAAGAACTAGAAAGCGGAAGAAACCAGGACTTCCAGCCGCCTCTCACAATAGAGTCTGCCCTGGGGGGCTACTATTTTTCATGCTGTTGTGCTATAAATCCAATACCGGGACGTGACTATAATTGTAGTCACGATTATTTAGAGCGCACGGTAAAATAACTCTTTAAAAAAGAGTTATTTTTTTTTATTAAATATATTATATATTTTAAGAATAAAAATTTCATACATCATTGGTCCTTTTTCACACTCAGAAGTACGAATAACAGTATTAATTTACGCATGTTTGCAATTGCGTTTCTTTCAACGTACGTTTGCGTTGCTTGTTCGAAACAGTTCGAGCTCCGGAGCAGATCGATCGGGTGTTTAGGACGGATGCTAGCAGTTTCAGTTTTAATTCTGAAGTGTCAATGTTATGTAATTGAATGTTCTCTGCCAATTTCAGAAGAGACAGACGATACCAGAAGAGGATTAAGTAGGTCAACATCAACAAAATACGCCTCAGGACTATGCCTACATTGGGCTTGTGCTAATGTCTACGATAACATTTGGACTTGAATGATATAGAATACAGAAGTGCCTAATTGGATTAATTTATTTCTATTAGTTGTTATTGGTTATTTATTTAGTGATATGGTGATTAATAAACACAAAAATACTGATGTCACTTATTCGAACGCAAGAATATCATTACTATAGCTTTCTTTGTTGTTTTTTTTTTTACCTCCTTTTCCCTGGCCTCGTTGCGTTTTTGTTGCCCACATCTGGTGAACCTTTCCCGTAACTTTCCTTTTACTAGGTAGAAAGCACTCTGACAGCAGTATGCAACCACACGCGAAATCATAGGGCGTACTACTTCGGACTAGACCAACAGATTGTCACTTATCTATGTTCCTTTGAAACTAATCATTGAATATATTATTGCTCATTATGTTGGTGCTGATTCAAAAACAAAAAATTAGAAAATCATTTATTCTAACAGAAAAATTTTAGCAATACAGTTGCCTATAGATAGTGTATTGTATATAAAAATCATATATGATCTAAATAAATAATTAACACTAACAATAATAGTACTAATGATCATTAAGACTGAGGAAACACTGCAGGATCCAGCTGATTAGACTTTCACTTTCCTAGATTTACTGTTTTGAGACATGGAGAAGGCCTAAGTCATCGCCGTCAGAAAAATACGGTAGCCGTAATAACGGAGACTTGGCAGTCCGTCAAATCGTTTTCTATTCTTTCTTCTAGACTAACGAGTAAGGCCTAGAGCGATTATTTTGTAGCTAAAAAAAAACCATTGATTGCTCGAGTGAGTACACAACATGGTATTCTATGTGACTTCGCCGTCTCGCTGCGTTGGCTTTCAGACAACACAGGAATTGTCTAAAATCGATTTACTGCATGCGTTAATGATTCAGAGACATCCGACTAAAGAGTTTATTTATTATAATTTAGTACCTTCGCTTATTTAGTACCTACGCAGATGAATTTCAGAGACAAACTGATATAACTGATATCCGTATCTATAGGGTATGTTTCTGACCTAACGGTGGTTGGTGTCTAACCGGCATTTGATCGTTCACTGTTTTTTTGTGCTGTTTTTAACAAAGGTAGCGGAGTTAGTCTTGACTCTATACATCTGACATAGAACGCAAAAGACGTGTGCGTTTTTTTAACGAAACTTATGCTTAATATCTATATAGATATTGCATTTGTATAGGGCACAAAAGTCCGCTGAAACTTCAATTGACTTAGCGTAATTAATTGATCTGCTGCTAACAATGAAAACAAGCGATAGATCGATATGCCGAACAGAGTATGTACTACAACAACCACTAATTTAGTAGGAAAGAAGTATATTTATTTCAGTGATATTGCGTGGCAGCACTTCCTCTGAATAGTTACTCCGATCTGCAATCACGTTTTTTTTTTTACAGAATATATCAATCGTTCTTTGTCGCCGCTGCGACTTATCAGACGGCTATTTCTCACCTTCAACATGTCTCGCACCTACAATTACTAGTATATGCTATTATACTCACACAAACAAGCAGACGTACACATTGTTAAAGTGAACGGCAAAGAAAGCGTAGATAATTTTTTTGACTTGAATAGATTACATATACACGGTAGTGATGAAAAACGAGAGAAAAACAGAATACTATGTTTTCCGAGTGTGCGAGGAAGCGAAGGAAAAGGTGCTCGAGTAGTGCTAAATTGAAATAATGATCTTTCACTAAAAACAACGACTACGTACGATGATCCCACGCGAGGGGTGCTAAGTGTTACGACGCTAGCCAGTCAGTCAGTCAGTCAGTCAGCAACGGCGTCCAGGTGCCGCTGACGGAAGTCGCATGCCGCTGACAATCCACCATCGGTATCATTGACGTAACGACAGTATACCTCATTGCAATATTCGTGTCTAAATAGACGTACCTCTTCGGTCTTGCATCCGTGTCCGTGTCCAAGTGGGATGGTGGTGAACTAAAAGAACACGTCGAGCGCTAAACACCCGTTCGCCACTGCCAGAAGTTATCGCCCAGAAGTTCAATTTGTTGAAGTGACGTTGGGGGCTTCGTTTGAGTCGCGACAGTCGTCGACGCATTGATTGCTGTCCCTTGACACTGATCTCCTTGGTAGCTGGATATGTTACAGCAAGCAATGTTGAAAATTGCAACATTAACTATCATGATTATGATCAAGCCAATAAATAATAAAGCTGGTTGCAAGTGCTGAATCTTCAATATGGCACTCACCGGTTGACAAAAAACGTAATGGAAATGATTAATATTTTATATTATTAAGCGTTGATAAATCTTCGTGAAGTAATAGTAGAGGAAGATTTTATAAATTGTTACAACTACTGCTTGTAAACAGGATATTTCACTCGAATACAGACGTAATTAACGATAATTGGGTAATAAATTCTAAAGCCTTCCTTGTAACCAGCAAATTATTATTTTCCTAACATATATAAATGTAGCAGATGGCCGCGGATTTTGGCCGTGTCACCCGTAATTGAGGCACCGATAGGGCCGACTTGACGCAGATTCCGCGCGTGAGGTAAGCACCCCCTCGTCGTTGCGTCGACAGATTGAACAATCCTAGCATTGTTCCGGGAGTGCCTGGCATGCAACAGGGTAATCCGAAGACGGTGACGTACTGTGAAATAAATACGTTCGATACTCGATTATTCATCCTTACCGCTTCGTGCTCAAGACACTTCATATGCGTTAAATCCGATCTATATGATACCGTCTTTTTTTTTTTTGTATACAAATAATATGCGTAAACCCTAATTATATGTATAATAGAAGAAACTCTATTTAGAGTTAAATTAAACACTATTTTCAAAACGCATAAACGTCTGCACCACGTTATAACGGCCTGTAATGGTCAGTTTTCTGCTGTTAGGTTTTTAGCGACAATTCCCGCGGTACCTCAGTGCGTAACGTATCTAACAGCTTATATTTGGGATACGTTGTAATATAGGTTCGAATTTGGGCATAGACGCATTTTGCTATGTACTGGCAGCCTGCCGTCTGATGGATTGCCGAACGGCGATACTACGCGTAAAACAACCCGAAACAAAGCAAAGGTCTGCATTTTTTAGAGAACTGCTCTTCACTTAGTCGCTTAGATTCTTTTTTTAGTTGTGGCGATCATTTCATAGCGAGCATTCGTCCTCACTCGCGCCAACACATGGCTTGAGAGCCGTATATCGGCTATCGGGAAAACCCGTTCCGCTCATCTTCTTGCAAAACCCTCTTATCTTATTTTTCCTGTTATGGTCAGTTTATTGCCAAATCGAGCGTACAGCAATACGCGCTGCTCAAAGCGACGATTGAGCTCGTAGTAGAGCACGTGAGAGGAGGTGACGTATCTCTTGACTCGAAATGGTTTCGACCCACCGAGAATACGCTTTGCCTCTTTGTCGAAGGTGTCCATCCCCACATGCTCGGATCAGTCTTGTAGACGGCGGGCGGCATTAGTCCGTGAAAGGCTCGTGATCTTATAGATACATCTGTTAAACCGAGTGCGTAATTAAATTTCTCGAGACTTATAAACGCAGCGTGTCTGATCGGCAGTTAACGTTAACGTCCTCCGTATCGAGAAGTAAAAGCTAAAAATTCTCATTCTTTCCTTGTTCAATAAATACAGTCCGTAGGATCAATCCCGGGTAGAACTCGTAGCCACAGTTACTACACTAATTACCTCAATTTTGGTCACCATTTTAATATACATGGGTTTTAACAGGCAAACCATCTGCTCCCCACCTACAATTTTTTCTCCCGGCGAGCGAATTCAAAAAAATTAGCACAAAAAGCTAATCAATACATTACTCAAATCAATATAACACAAATTGACGGAAATAGAAATATCCAAGGCTCTCACGATGCTTTTGTACTTCGATGTGTTGAAGTAACGCTAGCCCCAGTCATAGTTTTCATCACCTCCTTTTTTAGCTCCATTTGTATCTAACGATCGTCTCTGTCTGGCGTCTACACCTCCCAGATGGGCTCGCACCACCCGATGATGGTGCAGTGGTAAGATGTTTACCTACCAAGCTTAGGAACGTGTGAGATGATGTAGGTCCGTAAAAGGGCGTAGACACTGTTTCGTAGTAGAAGAAGTTACCCATTTGAAAAAAATCTTGGCGGCAGCAGCAACCGGATGTAAAACCCTCATGTAAGGCCTCAACAACACTTAAGATGACGTGCGTCAAAGTAATTCTGTTTTGAAATCTATTCTGTCAATGAGTTTCCGAAGGTCACCTCCCTGCATCATCTTGAAATCGGTGTATCTTCCAAATACTACAGTATATGAATACCTGTTTAGGTGATCGATGTTGTGAAAGTTAGCACGAAAATTGTCCATGTTGACAAGGATTCAGGAGTGGCTACTTTTTGTATGTGCTTTGTTTACCCGTATTCGCTCACTTCATTATCTCGGTTGATATATGAGCAGCTCGAGACGGCTTAGTTTCAGATCGTATCTGGCCCACCCGTCTGAGCATTGAAGACAGACCTTTGAACGTCGGTATTTTCATTTCTACATTTCACAAATGGGCAGACAATACAAAGGGGGGGCAATAACCATAACAATAGCAAGCACAATCATAATAGACATCGAGGTAGCGACAACTACGGCAGCAACAACTATTATTGTTACTAATGAGCGGGACTAATTCTCGCTAGCCAAACGTAATCCCGAAATTCAATGTCATACACCGCCACGAATAGCATAAAGATGTTATCATCCATCTTTTCACGGAGGGGTGGCGCTGTAGAGGCATAAAACACAACGATCGTAAGGAAGCGACCCCTGTACACAGCACAAATATCCCATGGAAGACTTCTCGAAGAAACGTACAAAAAAGAAGGAGGTGCACAAGAGTATTTAATCGACTGCAGAGGAGACGGGCAAACAGACCGGCTGTAACGGAGCATGTTGCAGGCAGCGATTCAAACGAATACGATTGTACCTCAGAGCATTATAATAGTAGTAATAACAAATTTATGGTTACGAGGAATCAAACTCACCGTCGCTTTCGCCGTTGCCCTATCTGTTCATGCATATCGTCCTGTGCGATGCGCCCAGGACTGCTTAGGAGCTACTGCTGATGGTGAGCGGCCATATTATTACCGCTATGCTACCTGTTGACTTTAAGGCCATAATGTGATCCGGTTCATTGGGTTTGCGGTAACTTCGATTGCTATACAGAAACCGTAAGCGATTTACGCGTGTACGCGCATTATACGTGCCCATTACGTCGGAGACGAACGCGATACGCTTGTGTTAAGAGTGTGATTTCTTATTTGAAACGATTGCATTGAATAAATAGGTAATCTCCCGTATCAATCATTCTACTATATAATAGTTACCTCAGTGAAATACTGAGTATCTTCCTAAAATTATGTTTAAATCGACCATGTATAGTACTATATGGTAAATTAGGCACGAACATAGGTAGGAAGAAACAGGTGCAAGGAAGCTATTATCAGTCTATGCGACGACTGCAAAAAATTTCTCTTTCTGTAACACCTATGTATATCAGACATACTCATGAATAAAGACCTTGTTGTCGCAATTGTACGTAATTACTGCGGTACTGTAGTACGACATTTTACAAATGTCAATACCATTCAATGTATTTATCTGAAAAGGCAGGAAGCGAGATACAGAGCTCTTTGGACTGATTGTTGCGGACAACGATATACGGTGACATCTACGATCAATTCCTGCAATCGACTATTAGAATGAACCATCATAAAAGCCGTTACCACGAAAACGTCAAGATACTATCGTCGGGGGTATTGTATGCGTTAATGAAAAGGAGGCACAATAAACCTTGCCGTAGACACAAGCGCCATACTACAAGAGGTAGTCATAATCGAAGTGTCTAACCTAACATAGGTCCCTTACATCGCTTAGTACCGAGGGTAAAATAAAAGCGAAGAAGAACATATGATCTATTGCGAACGTCCAGAGGCGAAAATAAATGAACCTCACAAGGGGCTGCGTTGACTTCAATAAATTTAATATTTCCTTAACTTCATAAAACGCCAGATTATAAAAATCTGTACATTTTCATGCTACTCATAGTATTTTAAAGGAGGAAAATTTCGGCTCGATCTCAATTAGACTAGCTGAAAAAACGGTATTCAAAATAACTCAATAGGCCTTTCCGCGCACAAATCGATAATTCTATCGTGTCAGAATGGACACCCTTAGCCGTTACTGTTATTATAGGTGGAATTACTTTGGCGAATACGAGTGGCCGTTCATCGTGAGCACACGTCATCCGAGAAGCGGACAAAAGCGTGATTGTATTTAATAATACAGCGACAGTTTACTGAAAATCAACCGGTTCAACAGAAAATTCTGAAAAAGGAGAAACAGAAAAAAACTGGATTACTGCCGCCATCATACGTTACCTTTGGTGGACAGTAGAACCGAACACTCAATACGGTCGTTAAATGTACGTCAAAAATCAGCACCCTCAAAATTTCAGAGGACAAAACGAAGAGGAAATCTAAAGCCGAATACATACGAAACAAGGGTTCGCTGCTGCTGCAGGCCACGCGGTTTACGAAAACGAAGCAATTTTCAACGATCATGTTGCCGTTTGTCTCAGAAAAGTCTTGCAATACTTTAGATACGTCAGTTTATCCAGTTTAAAGATGAATTAGATTTACCATATTGAAACCAATTAGCTCCGAGTCGTAATAAAAACGAGTCGTTTTTTAGACTGAAACAGCCTCGACCAGATTAGCGCATATGTATCTCCATGGGACAGGACGTAGGCTTCTGACAGAATTAGTTTAATCGGTTCCACATTTTTGTAAACAGCTAGACAATTTGGGACACCGTCGCGTCATCTTTGCCCTTGTCCGTCTAGTTTCACATTCGGGTATCGTACGCTGCCCGAATTAACTTGTGGGACAATTATATTATCGAACCGACGCACATACTTGACTCCCCTTTGCACACTGTGCTGCGATGATAACCCAGTAATAACGGGAGTCTGATATTGGAGAGGGTCGGCGTATCCATATGATACGTCGAGCAACAGCTGGAATTGTCAGTAACAACAACGTTTTGGTAAGCTATTTCCGCTGAAGGAAAGGCCAGCTTCCCTAAGGACAAGCCGTGAATCGAGCAGTCTTTGGGATGGGCATAAGACATAACTAGCCCTTTTCGCGCTATGCAGGGTTCAACCGTAAAAGTCGAGTTGCCTTTTCGATTCCCAGACCTTTGCATTATATATCCTCTACCTAAAGCCTGCTGTTCATCACTGATGGCCAGAGTTCATGGGGCATGCTAGATTGCGAAACTCTTCTATTTTTTACCAGCCGTTGATGCACCTCGTTTTTGTCTATGGCTGGGCAGTATTTTTGCCTGACTCGTGATTTCTATGATTTTGAGTAGTCTCTACGTATTTCGACAGTTATGTGACTATGTAAGTACAGTTTAGAGTATTTCAGCGACCATCTAAATTTCCTATAACTATTTTCTATTCCAAAGTTAATTTACTATCTAATCATCGGATTGTAATAGCAGGCGTGACACAATTCAGGTAAAATACGCCCGTCTGACTAAGAAAGGGACTCGATCAAATGATTGAGGATTAGCCCAGAGATGGCTAAAGAAGGCTAGATAACTTCAGGAAGTATTTGGTCGATCTGATTCAGTTCGGCTTCATTTACCCAAGTGGCTGCAGCCTTGTGAAGGACTTGATTGGCATGAGGTATTGACGCTTACCTCATCAATATATTCAGCCAGTGCAGCTCAACGTATAATATGTGTCTGTGGCTGTCTCGGAATATGACACACACTTCTATTATGTGGAATACTGGAACCTAATTTAATCTCGTGCCCGATTTAGATGACTTCGATCAATTCCGGTTCTGCTGGCCCTTACCACTAATTTAACGTATATATTACTAATACATACAACAGTAACTATCGAAAAAATTTTTTCTACCTTCGCTCGTATATATGTGTCGACAATAGGTAACAACAATTATAATGGCAATGAGCGGGTGGCCGTTACGTAATCAAGAAAGCAGAGAAAAGGAATTGTCTATGTAGGATGGTGGTATCAACGACTGCGCCGGTTAACTGGGGACGTCGAGACGCAGAAGAAGTCCAAGCTTCATGCCCCACGGGGTGGTCATCTCCAGCGGGACTTATCGTTGTTGTCATGGTTCCGCGTTTCGTTCGACGATCTGCAGAGCTGCCTGACCGGCCAGCGCGTGCCTCCAGCCTGTTACGTGAGCTTTACGCGTATGATGATCCCCGAGGAACTTGCGACACGCCACAGCTCTCTGGATCGTTCGTCGTCCGAGAATGATCGTAAGCGGCATTTGCGGTGTTACTGGCATTACGGACCATGCTTTTGTTTGTGGATGAGGCTGCTGGTGATGTCGATGGCAGTGGGGAAGCATCCTGTGGGTGGCAGCTGATAATGAGGGCATAATGCCCTTGCTCTATTGTTGCCAAGAATTCATGTCTGTCGTTTGGTAAGATCGCGTTTTGGTAGATTAACACACAAACAGTTACGGATCGATAATGCAGGATGAATGATATACTTGTTTCGACAGCAAATCGATGTTAGGTAGCTGACGGTCGCAGATTTATCCTGTGTGCTATCATAATCATTTATGCGCGTCTTTTGAATTTTGACGCATTTTATCTAGTTCGGAGTTATTAAGCATTGAAGCACATAAAATTAATTAAACATTAGTCTGTTAAGATGACCACTGTACCCATTGTGGTACCAGTTCATGACATTCTTATGGAGAAAAACGATTGCGAATCTCGCCGGCTATTATTAATTGTCTACAATATCATGCATAGAATGTACAAGCGTAAGCGTGTCGAAACCCCCAAGTCGCCGCTTACAGTTAGGCCGACACGTGTCGCTAGTTGGCCGGCGCTATGTTTCCCTTTTGAGAACCGTTAGGCCAAAGCTTCTAAATGACATTTGAAGTTCGTAACGATTTATCCAGAGCTGGATCCGGGTCTCTAAAGTGCCTCAGGGTTATAGATCATTAGTGCCTCAAAGAAGTTCGGTAATAAAGACGACTACTATAACCAAAATATATACATCTGAATACGTTTAAGTTGAGGTCAGCCAGCCTAACGAAAGGGGCATTTACTTATATGGTGTGTAAAACAAAAGTTGACTAACCTATTTTCAGTAATTGTCTGTGTTTCACAGACTTAATTACTTTTATGTCGTTTAAAAAAATCGCTCAGTCTTTCAAATAAATTTTTTGTCACATTTTTAGCCACTTCACAACAATTATACTAACCATCAACAGTATTAGTACTATTTCTGCTATTACTAACTGGTAGTTTTTATTAAAAGCTTTTTAATGCTGTTGCTATTGTAATTTTTATTATGTTGTCACGCTTTATCAGCACGATCATCATCTATCTCGTGTTCGCTTTTGTCGAGAACTGGTGTTGTTGTGCACTGAAGATGTGGATTGTATATACATATATATATACACACACGTATGTTTTTCACCCAATTTTAAGCTACCGTGTTATTATGCCAATCATCTTCATTCATCTAACTTGTTTACAACTCATTCTTATTTGCCTACTTTCATTAGCGTTAACGTTGGCCTGGTTTAGCGATTAGAGAAGATACCCTAAGCACGACAGTTATAGCACGTCGTGTGTTGCCTGACGCTGCTCCTTTTCTACCATTTTTATGTGCTAACTGACCAGTATATCCTGGTCTACCCCATCGGTTGCGGTGGAACCCTAATCAGCTGCGACTGACCACGAGAACAAGTGTAAACAGTGGCTATCTATCCTTATGAAGGTAAGAAGAATAACTCGCCGAGCTCAGCCGGCTGCTACAGCAATGGCAGTTTATCGTAATGCGACGCTGATGATCCCGAGGTCTGCAGTAACGATTCTTGTTTTTACTTTGGTTCCGTCTTATTACTCGCACATTATTATTATAGCTATAATTATATAATAATCTTTTGTCTCGAGCACAGGTGCAAAACCTCGATAACGGCTTGTTTCCCGTTAGCTTCTCTGGCATGATCCCGCCAGGGTTCCTATTGGCGTTCCTACGAGCGACTCCAGTAAAGATGATGATGAAGACGATTCACCCCAGGGGTGCCTATTACTGATGCTGTTTTTACCCTAACTGAGAAGATTGGCCGAGGCCGTTACAGCGATAATGGTGGGATGATACCAGTGGCTCCTGTGTGGAGGGCGGGGGGGAGTCAAGGTTCAACATATTTTTTCTTTTAGGTCTCTTCCCTACAGCGCTACTAATCCGGCGATGTGAAGCGATGAGACGGTTTTTGCCAGCCGACACGACCGTCAAATTCTCATAGGAGCAGAATCAGACGCAGAAGTGCGAACAATAATAAAACTACCAGGTGACAATGGCAAAAATAATCACGCGGTGTGGTGCATCTGGAATCAGCCGTCTTGGTGATACCCAGCTACCCTTAAAAACCTGCAAAAGCTGTTTCTACAACACAGCGGTCTGTAAAACGGCGATTCGACCCGAGACAAGGCAAAATACAAAGTTATATTATTACGGCTTAAGCAGCAGAGCTCACCTCTGCAGGACCTCAAACTAGACTTTTCTGTCAGCGCATCACTGGGCGTCCTTCTTTAGGATATCAGCCAGCTACAGCTTCAGTTTTACTTTGATTTTAGAGCGTCGAATCAAATTTACTGCGAAAAGTAGGCGACTACTATATGTTTTCGTTTATATATCTGCAATACATTTTTCAGTCTAACGCTGCCTTGCTGGAATTCGGCCATTTTCTTCAGTATTTATTGATTGCCCCTCCTCAGTCTCGTTCCACCGTTTACCAGCGGGGCGGCCAACGTAAGTTGTTTGCGGCTAACAAGTTTGAGCTGTCATTGGCACCACATGGCCGTGTTATGCGCTGCAATCAGAACAGTTTAGCTAAGACGTACCGATTTGTGCGACGTATGAGTCACGCAATGTAAATAACCGCTCTACGCTTTTTTTTTGTCGTAGAAATGTGCAATCTAAGGAAACATCCTTTTAGATTAATCACCAATCGTGGTCAAGCGTCAGAGACGGTTATCTTTCACTGGCGGCCTTGTCTGTTCCAACTGTACAACACAATGTAAAATAGTTGTTGATCCTATAGATCGCATGGGCAACTCGTATGGGCAACTAGCTGTCTAATTCGACTTCGTTAAAATTTTATCCGTAAAATACGTAAGTCGAAGCATACGATGAGCGTATAAAAAAAGATATGGTGCTGGGATGAAGCTCTGTGCGCTTTCCATCTCAAAACGATTCCTCGAGCGATCGAGGGGCGATATATCAGATGATATATCAGACACTTCTAGCTTAACGGTTGATTTTCGCTGTGAGAGCCACACGCATTTGCCTTCAAAAAATGTCTATTTTTTTAAAGCAAATGCGCATGGGAACGTCAATTGTCGTACAGTATCTAAAAAAGCTTTGTTCAAACTGTAAACATGATTTTCGATTAATTTTAATGGTTTCTGAAAAACGTTCGCCGAGTATTCGGTCTTTATTTAGTAGGATTAATTACTTCACAGGCCTTTGTAATTAATCTCTGAATTCGCATGCAGTTCCTACCTAACCTGCTGGTCAACATGTTTGAGGGGTAATAGTGGCTGTAAGCTATCTGTATAAAATAGCAATAATGAGTACAGATCTCGCTCTGCTGATACTCATTTTTATTCCTATGCTTCCGCTCCACGTCCCGAAACAACACAGAATTATCGACATTGCCACAGTTTGTATCAAAATTTTTCAATACCTTAGATGGGCCTAAAAATCCTGATTGAGTGGTTATTTCGGACTAGGAAATTTTTTTTCTTCACGTTAGGCCCATGAATCTCAAATCTACACTTTTCAACATGCGAATTAATGCATTAGTTGATGTTATTAATAAACCAATGGCATGCAAAAGCAAAAAAAAAAAAAAATTAATCGTACAATTGGTTGTGATGCCAGATTCGACTGATGATCCAGGTATTGTCTATGGTTAAAAACATGTCCGGAGAATTCATTCGAATATGAAATACTGTTAATGCCATTGTAATACCTGACGCAAGTAGCATACCGGCATCATTCAACCTCACCACCGCGGTCATCACAACACCAAACCCAGCATGCCAATTATTGCTTAGGTAACAATTCATTATCTCTATTAGTGTACTATTTGTCGAACTGGGTCGTCCGTGTGTGCAGTCAGACAGTCGTACCATTCATAAATCGTCCTCTCTCTTGTATCAAGCGCTCACTTGATTATGTTCTGCCCCAATGCCGACACCTCCTAACATTAGCAAAAAAAAAAAAAAAAAACAGATAAAGATGTAGTCGTTGTCATAGTGCATTATATTGCAAATAGCAAAGTTCGTGCAGCATTTAATGAATGACGAATCTCAGAGCAGCTAGAATTTTCGTGTAGAACCGATTAGTCGAAAACTGACATGGACAGATACCTTCACCATCTGTTCAGAGACAATGTCCGACGGGGGCTGCCGGTCGGTCACCCCGTTGGAAGAGGAAGGGTGCATTATAAGTTAAGAATGGTATCTAAAACAAGTTAAACGATAGGGCGGAATAGAAACATCCATTAGAAGACACAATAACCTGACATCTTTGTTTGAGTGTTGCAGTTCAGCTCGCACGTCGCTGGCGGGGGCATCGTATTGCTCGCGTATGTGACATCGGTGCGTACCAGTGTTCATGTATGCCATGCTGCTGCAATCGTATATTTGGTTTTTGCTGTTGGCACGCAATACAACAGGCATACACCTTAATTTTCATGTCTGGAAATTAGTTTTGGCGTAACGTACACTTAATAGTTAATCTGGTAACTTTTCTTTCTAACTTCCCAATCAATTATGTGGTGACGTGACGAATACTTAATTGCTCCTGCAGAATTTTCACAGTTGACTTTTGAATGAATGTGTTTGGATTGTACGTACTATACTAAATATCGTTCAGTATCTCCATTGGCCGTAATGGAATGGAAGATGAAAGCTCACAGCCGCATCAGCCTCTCACTATATCACTCTACGGCTGAATTGTTCGCACATAAATTATGCTATGTGTCAGTCCCATCATATAAATAAGCCGAAAAGGAAAAAAAAGTCCCATTTATCAACGACAACCTCATTCCGTAGACCTTTGAGGGTTGCGAATAATTTCTATCAAAGTGAGGCCCTGCTGTTTTCTGCTACGATCTTATTAATATTTTAGAAGGTATGCCGCTCGTTTGAGCTGTGAAACGTTAAATGTAATTGTCTTTAGGCCTTGAGGTGTCCTATTTAAAGATATAATAGAACTATAGAGAACAGAAGCCCATTTCACCAGACGAAGAGGAACGCCGGCGAATCAATACCGGCTTAAACAAACAATTATTAAATCTATTGTTTTCTATTAACAAAAATATCTAGAATTTATAGGTGGAAAATGAGGCACCATATCTGGAACTATGCACTGACTTGAGTCGATCACGCCATTCATCAAGACAGAATCCACTCAATGTATATTTAAAAAAATCATATTTTTTTATTATTATGTTATGCAAATGCGTTACCAACTTCACGACAGGTATTCTCTGTTTACTACATACATTTTTTACTAACGATTTATTCCTTTTGTTATAAAAACATTCTAATACAACACCATCCACGAGTAAACATCTAAAATAGAAGGACGCTGTGTATGAACAGAACTGCCAGGACGCTATCACCAGGCTGAACTGTCGATAAGTATTACGTCATTAGACATACTTATGAGCTAACCGTATTCGTGGGAATCCATCCGTAACACAACATCAAGAAGAGCGTCACGTACACATTGGCAGGATGTCGGGGGATATGCTGTACTATGCACGTAGTGTTTCAACGACGTGCATTTGACGTTCAACGACAGCTGGATGCGCCATCTGCGCGATGACCCAGGCCAATCCAGCAGGACATAACAAACAGCATGTACATGCGTCTATACATATCTTATATACATACATGCATGTAGGTTGTCTATATATGACACAAATGTACGTATGCTGCATCGCACGCGAACAAGCTAGCTAACGTTCCCTAGGGTCTTCAGCACCAACGGCTGTTGCAGTGATAGCTCCGGTTAGTAATAGGATCTTCGCCACTGACACAGCCAACACAATGATAAAGATGGCCAGGACGTGACGACAGCGTACGTTCGAATTTATGTACGTATGCATGTCTAAATCTACGCTATTTCGTTTATTAATGAATAGTTCAAAAATCACGGACAGATCGTAGTCATGCAGAAAGAGACAAGGCCGCAAGTCGTAATAGGCAGTCTTCACCTACAGCAGAGCGACAGCTAGCACTTGCTATTTTGGAAACAGATATCAGGGTACCCATACGTGTCGTATATTCGTCTGCAGTAGACCTTTTGTAGGGCAATCTAGAGTTAGCGGCATATGATAGCCCTATAAAACTTTTTCTTTACATAAATTAGCATTTTTTGGTCTCATTCGGCAATATCTTATCTACATTTCAATACATTTGAAAGCTCAACGACTAATGTATCCATTTCATCTAATCTACACTGATGCTATCCTAGAAGACTATGAAGCATCGCTTAGCATTTCTGTTTATTCTACATAACATAGCGTACTGGTTTAGCTAGCACTCACGCAAGCGTAAGTACAGTCAACTTTCCTGGATACTTCTATGCATAGTCGCCGAGTCTTTCTTTGAGGACCTCGTTTCCTCGTGAAGTGCTTTACCGTAATTGGCATATCAAGTTTTTCCGCATCCGCATTTGTCTCCTTGTTCAATCTGCAAATAATTTGCATCGGTACTTATGTACGAGGTGAGGTGCTGTCAAAATGACGCGCGAGCCGAGACGACCCGTTATGCACATTAGCTTCCTCACTCATTCGATATTTGTGTTTGTAGTAGACTTCACGCATGATGTGCCGTTGCTTATAAATCACACGAGTCACGTTTGCTAGACACAGCATTGGCTATCGTTGGGATCTGCTAATTTGCCCCTTTTCCATTTTTTCCAACTAAACCGGAAAAATTACCGGATGAACGTTGAAAATGTTTCATTTTTGTTTATCCATCGTACAATGCATGAGCTTTATCTACAAACCTTCTTTTCCTGTTCCAGTATCCTCTTTTCATTACAAAACCTCTGGCATCAATTTTCCTCGTCTTCAAGCAATCGTAGTTAACATCATGGCATATAGTACACAACAAATCCTGAAGAATCCCTGCCGTCTCCCACAACGAAGTGCAGTGGTCGTAGATTTTCTAAAACTGTTGTTTAAGGCTTAATGTTGATATCTGCGGACGCTCGTGTACTGTTAGGCTGAATAGAGTGTTCTAACTTGCATGGTCTTACATTGCACATTTTTTGAAGCGGCCGCTTCCGTACGGTCCTACCTCATTCGATTTATGTTTCCTGCTAAAGATCGAAAGAAGAACAGTAATAATGGCAGTTTGTATCGTTGGCACTACCACGAATAGAAGAAAAACAACCGCCAATACAGCGACCAGCGCGACAGATGCCACTGCAAGTAAGCAGATCGCTAACGCCGCCAGAAGGTGGGAGCGGGCCATTTGCAGTAGTCGCCGAGGCCCAAAGGTCTTTTCCGACCTTTCGCATGGATCCCTTTGAGTATTGGATAGGCTCTGCTTTGAGAATAGGAATGAAGCTGGAAAAAGGTAATGAATGTTGATCGCTTTGGCCTCGTCTTCGACTTTATCACAACGATCGGCTTGCCAGCTCGGCTGAGCTTCGTTACATTTGTACGTCGGGTTCTGCCAATAGGCCATGTAACTACAGTCTCCTGACATTTTAAGCTTCGTTGTTTAGATACCGTAGAAGATGCTCGTAGCCATGCGGGGATAAGTCTCAAATATAGCAAAAAAGCGTTCTTTTTTAATATGTTCTTTCTTGCAACAAGTCCACAATAAAGAGATAATAAGAGAGAGCTGGATAAAAATAATGCAGATGGAAGGAAGTTGGCAATACTGATATATCCAAAGAGCTAACAAAGGCGAATTCGTAAGGCTCTCTAAACACTCGAGGCTCTATCGATAATAAAAATAACCAGAAATTTAAAACACGTCATGAAGAGGCACCTCTGCACGGAGTGTCCTGTCTCGTGCTCAGCAAGTTGGTAGACAGATTCTGTTCCTCGCGCACGCAAAGGAACGGCCAACGATGAATTGATAAATTAAGGTATTGAGAATAAACGTATTTATAGGAAAAAGTATAGCTATATGGGACGAGGTCTATATCGTCGATTCTGTTTTTTGCTGGCAAGAAGATGCTAATTTATAATTTTAACACCATCGAACTTTTAGAAGTTTTGAAATGCACATGAGACAGAATTAACGTCACTGTTTTTTCTCTGAGAAGCGACTATAACTAATAGAAACAGTTTAGCATGTCATTGAATTTACTCTAAGACATAAAAAGCCGTCCAGTTCATCAGCCACATCTTCCTCTAACCCAAAACGACATGTTCAAAGGCAAACTGGAAGCAAGTTTAAAGATAATTACAATCAGGTATATTACATAATAACGTGATCGTTATAGACGCCAGGATATCGGAGGCCGTTACACTTCGAACTTCCGCAAACCAGAGGCCGTCGGTACTAGCTTTACAAGAAAATTTAAATAATTCTTGAACGCACATGCGTTCAGAATGTAGCTTAATTTAATCAATATTACTACATGCGTAAATATGTCAAGTTAAAGCATGTTAGCCTCGAACTCGTTGCTCGCTCGCAAAAACGAGTTCGAGACGAAATTTCGTAGATTTCGAAATACTCGACTTCCGGAACAAATTTTGTAGATTTTTATTAGAATAACGGCAATGTGTCTCATTGCGGATAATTATATCATGATTTATCGTTATGCCACAATCATCCGTAAGCAACATATTTATACAGGCTTCAATCTGGCCTTGTCAACTTTGGAGAATGGTGCGCAGATTGCCATTGGTCCTTTTCTGTTCACGAACAAAATACAACTCCACTAACGTATCATAAAATAAGCTATCGTGTATGCTAATAGCTGGGCCGTTTAAAAGACGACTTCACACTGTCCAGCAGAACTTCAGATGGATTTGTGTCATCATCTCTGACCGGTTTAATTGGGCAATAGACAGTTGTAAGGCGTCAGTTTCTCTAGCTATGATCACAGCCTAAGAAGAAAAGAGTTCTCCTTTATTTTCGTTAGATGACTGACGAAATCGTGCGAAGCCATCAGCTCTTCAGCCATATAGTTCCGCCTCTGGCCTATCTGGCTCCGCCTTCAGAGATTCGGTGGGCCAATGATGCAGGTACCTTCCATTGATGTTGTTACGAAAATGGTTAAATTTTAGTGAGCTCACCGTTGGTACGATAGTCGAAAATCTTCAAGCTTCTTAAACACAAAGTAATGAAGTTGTGCAAAGTTCCTATAAAGTTCAGCCGCTTCTTGCGCACAAAGCAAGCTGAGTTCACTTGCTATTCTTTTTGGCTGTCCTTCAGATTCCCTGTAGTTTAGATTGAACATTCTCATCGTCTGAGTAAATGCGTTTGTAGCAGATATCGCCTCTGTCGCTAACTTCGATTATTTGCATTTCATATGATCCGTCTACATATCTCCGGATATTTTTGGAGATATTTATTTTAGAATGCTTTGTCTTTGTTTCCATAGAACTGCATCTTCCGCTAACCATCCAACCAGTAAGTTCGCTTTGAGCTAAAGTACCCTATTTTAAGTATGCGACGCACGAACCTAGTACCGAACAAGGGTCACCTCCCGCCAAAATACGCTAAGCCAGATGCTCGGATAGTCGACATAAGTCATTCTAAGCTGCCCCTCACAATTAGCTCGGTCTTTATATATATATATATATA
>NW_019213494.1:67460-97260 GCF_002532875.2 Varroa jacobsoni
ATACAAAAAGCTAACAAACACAAAGCGCACAAGGCAGCTATATATCTCATGAAGGCTTGATGTAATTAGTTTTTAGTTATATATATATATATTCAGCGGATCTCACGTCGAGCCTGTCGTTCTTCGCATTATATAGTGTTTTTGGTCGGCGCATATCTTTGCTTAACTGGATGAACGAGTAGGCTGTATGGCCTAAACACTATTAATATCCGAAATAACTCGGGTCCGGGCATCGAGTAGCTTTATAGGTAAACGACGTCGCGCCAAGTCCACTACTTCCGTTGAGCTAGTGTGCAAATCATGCATGTATGATAGGCTTGATTGATGTTAGATAGTTTAATATAACGGTCAAGTATAATCTAGCGGGTTTTGGCTTTTGTCGGCTTGAAAATGCTGCTTTATGCATAGGCGAATACATGGACATTCCGTAAGACACAGGAGAACTCCAAAAACAGCAAACAATATCGCGTCGATGATAAAAAGAGTCAGAGCGCAGGGCAAATTCGACAATCGCTGATTGAACGAGTTCCGTTGATCAAACAGTGAGCATTCTATGACACTTATAACCATATATACAATAGACTTATTTAGGCGACCTCATGCTACAATCCCTAACCAATTTAATTACTGCGGGAATGATAGCAAAGGTTGGGCCGGCTGCAATTCACTTCGCCTTCTATGCGCTCGTTTTTCGTTACGGCCTCGTTTATGCTGAACGTTGTATAAACGGGTTCGCAGGTACGAGTAGTGTTTCTACAAACAATCTCTTTCTTAACTACGCAAAATGTGGGCCAAGCGTGGGGCTAGATCGCAGGCAGTTGATATACAAAAGCCTCTCAAGTAGAGTATCTAACTAATCGAGGTGGAGACCTTGCTTACCAAATCCTGTGCGATTGATAGTAGAACCTGGTCTTTGTTGAGCTGTAACAGCAGTTCGCTGATGGTACAGCGGGAGATTCATTTGATGGTGGTCTCTTAGGCCACCACCACTATGCAACCTGAATCTGAATTTTAGCAGTACTATCGGTAAGCTTTACATGTGTGAGTACTAAACGTGGGGACATGTGAGCTGATTTGGATCCAAGCCGACCCTAGCCACACCTCTTGAGAGTCAGCAGCAGCCTGAAACAATTCTTGACGGAAGTAAAACTGAACGTACGAGCCAAAACATTTATATATAGTGACCTGCTGCCGAGCCAGCAGCTACGAAATATATAATGAGAGAAAGCTAAAGTAACAACAATAACAACGATGGTGACGAAAATAAACAGCGCCCAGTGTTGCCTTGCCTGGACAGCCCACTTTATACTACATACATACATACATAGTAGTACGTGTATGAACTTAAATGCTTCAATAAGACAAATCAATGCTAGAACAATTAAAACGTTCACCCCGATACAACGGAAATGTACCGTACTCTCTCCCCCTCTATAAATATCTACATATATGTCCACATTGTAAAGATGCATTCGAAATCAACTATAGCGTCCGGCAAAAGCGTCTAGCCAATTCTTATATGTTGTCCATATAATAGATTTAAATGAAATACATGTTCCATCCATTGATCGATCAAAATTTAAAGTGCAGTAATCATGCTTCGCCCGTCAAAAATACCTCTAATGATTAAGCCTCCTGCCGGTAGCAAATTACATAGGTGCTTGTAAATTAACAAAAGTCCGTTCGCATGTGTGCGTGGCCTACCAGCTTGACAAAGCAGTGCGGCCGACAACAAAGATGCCCATGAATATTAGTTGATCACTGGCAAAGTACCCGATATGTGGTTTCGCCGACGGCAATTTTGCTTCTGTTCAAAAATGCCTTCTCATTGTTGCCGCCCAATAAACAGGTGCTACTTTACTGTACTCGTGCTTTCTACAGTTACATGAACATCCATGTAACACAATGAATAGGATCTGTGCGGATACCCCCGTCTAAAGTTAGCATCGTACACGCCTTGCACAGAAGCCATGAATCCCCCTGCATTTAACGCAGCTGAATCAGTCATTGCAAATAGCCATAGGTGGACAAGGACTGAACATCCTCGTGTCTAGCCTGTAGTAAAATGAGCGAAATACTGAGCTTCACACTTCATCAGATGTCGCCGGTCCGAACGGTGACACCTGATTGTCCCGCTTCATTCATCGCCCACACTTGCCACTTTCATATGAAAGTTCCATTATTCTGCACCACCTTCTTTGATATGATCATAACGTCAAAACACGTGCACCAGCCTGTCAGTGAAGTTGGCTTCGTCCAAACTTTTTAGTAAAATTTACGCGCGTACCTTCTACTTCAGGTGAAAGATTATTGAAAATTCTGAAAAATAAACCTTGGGATAGCTCAGAAGAGGTAAGGTTTCAAGACTTTTCCCTTAAATGCAGCCTTTTGTGCCACAAGGTCTAAATTGACGATACAACCAGTGTATCTTAGCTATTTCTGATCCTTTTTTTTTTTTTTTTGAGTCTGTCCTCGTTGTAGAGCTATTTGTTTCAGATACGTCGTTCAAAGTAATCCCGGCAACGACACGTTTCCACAGATCTCTGTACGTCACATCTAAATTTCTATGGAAATGTGTCGTTTGAGCTATAAACGAAACCGCCGTTGACAATCCAAATGGGTCGTGCAGTATGTCTGTATGCCCGTCTGGGTAACAGTAAAACATCGTCGTCTCGTAGTAAAAACTTTAACGGTTAATTCGTGAGACGCGAGACGTTGTGCTTGCAAATATTTATCAACAGTACTAGATTTTGTCTCATCCTGACATAGTCGCATCATTGATACGGATAGGATACACTGTACAAGTATACACGATGGCTGTTCGAGATACGCACGACAACATGGCGGACAAAAGTATACTATAATAGGTTAATGACCCCTCTATCCAGCGGCAAAATTAAAGCACCAAGTCATTTTCGACGAACAAAAGACTGGTTTAATAGATGCACAATCTCGTCCGCTGGTTCGTTCCATACGATACTAACAAACCACAATAGAGGCTCATAAACAAATGATTGCGTAAATTTCTCACGAGTAAAATCTTCCGGGAGGCAATAGTATCCTACAACGCGGCTATAGATATTCTTAGCACACTATCCAGTGTCAAGTGATCAGCATGAGGAAATAACCTTGATTATGAATTTCAAAAGGTGCCAACGCGTCAGTGCACTGGAACTTTACTACGACGCTGGAACCTGCTGTCTATGGCAGCGCATATTAAACATAACAATCCATTCATTGCTCGATTCAATTAATTGATTATCAATCAATCAAATAATTAATTAATTAATTAAAATGCTGGATATGAATGGGTGCGGAAACGATGTAACGAACGAGACTATGTATACCTAATATTCATGTTAGCTTTTATAATACCGTTCGTTCGAAAAATGACTGGGGGTACATTACTTTCAAATGCGCAGAAGGGTCTGCTGGCCATCGCGTCGTTCACGAAAAAATTCGGCTACCGTATGGACAATATAAGAACACCTTACAGCGAATCACCCATCCATCCATCCATCCTTAAGCGTCACAAAGCTAGTCCACCATAAACCTGTCCTGACCCTTCACGTTTCGCCTAGAAATTGATTCGTCTAATTATTCTGGAGAACACCACTCTTTGTTGAGAAGTCGTAACGGCAGTCCGACTCAGAAGAGCCTAGGCTTGGAAACTTAACTAAAAATGAGTGACCTAGACCAAGATTTTTCCCACTTGGTCACACAGTAGAAAAATAAGTAGTCACGACTAATTTTTCCATACGATCTTTCAGATAGTCCCAGAGGAAGATTGCTTTGATTTGAGATTAAAGATTGACTAGGACGATGTGGAGGAGCAACAGTCAATGTTAGGTCCATTCCCTGAACGCGTCTGCGCACTTGAAAGTGGTCCCATAAACTGTCATCTTTACACAGCAGTATATATGACCGAATTTTTCACGACACAAGCAATCGTGTTCGTTATATTATGGATGCCGTTGCTATTGAATCTAGAGGAAACCTACTGATTATCTGTGTGCTGGGCGTATTACGGAAGAGTTAAAAAGGGGCTGCCGGATGTGCCGTAATAAGAACACGAGTATAGAACGTTGATGGAAACATGTACAGATATTGGCGCGTATTAGGCTAACGAAAAAACATTCGCGCAGTATACATATCTGTATGGTATATGGGTTATAATGCGTGATATCCTTGCAGAGTATCCCATCGGAAACCAGGTTGAATTAAAAAAAACGTTAAATTTTTTGATCGTTGACCGATGATTCCAGCAGAGAATTGCTTTTCAGATGCTTGTTTCAAGTAGTAAACTTTTTTGTCTAAGCAGTTTTTAGGCATTTATTAATGAGCGCCTATAGTAAATTCGGGTTGACTCGATCACAAGAAAAAACAGACGGCTCTGCAAGCTCCTTCACCTAAAAAATTATTATTATCATCTCTATTTGTAGGGAAATTTAATAGCCAATCCAAAAAGGATGGGTGCTTTATTATAAAGAGCATTATAAAATGTACAGAATATTACACTCTGCCTATTATTTTTTGGGTCATAAACGCAGGCCTCAATACTTAAAAACGCTTTATCAAATCGTGCTGCCGATCGCCGGCTGGATTCGTCTTAAGGAGCTACATTCTCTATAGCCGCCTCTTGGTCTTTAGAAGCCTACTATATTGCAGATGCAACAGATTTTGTCACCGAAAGGCGTTATTTTTTTACCTAACCATAACGTCACGTGACGCGCATCATGTGGAGGCTTCACTTCTGGTTACACGATGCCGAGAGTTATCAGCTTTTCAAAGTAACGTTACTTCGGACAACTGATAGACAAGAAAATGCAACAAGTGATAGGCCGTTGAACCTTCCTGTGTGGGCGTGTAGGCAAATGACTGTGAGGTTGGCGTATTCCATTAACTGTAGCTAGTTCCGCCTCCCCGGGATATTTCCGTGCAAAGACGCTATCAGACCGCTAAAGGCAGATAGACAAACCGAGATGCGTGTCGCTGATGTATCCTTGAGAATACGGAGTCAGCCAAACAATTTGTAGCACCCTATTACGAAACAGGCAAGTGTTGTCCTCGACTATTTCTTTGCCACCGACGGCATCGGTGCTACGATGATTATGTTCGCCTGCCGGTTACCGATACTGCAGCTATTTGAATTAGAAGACAGAAATTCAGCAAGCGAATTGAGCAATATATAGACATCCATGGTTGAACCAGTCACCTGCCGATGCTGCACCCAACGACGCTTCGTTGCTGAAGTTGTCTGTTATGCCATTGAGTCTACCATTCATTGTCGAGTCGAAAAATCTCAATTGAAAAGGGCGATGTTGGGAACTAAGTTTGATTGTTGTTATTGTAGCTGTTAGTATCAGATGTAAACCGCATTAAGCGGAGCAACGTGATGGCCGTGACAGAAACGGTAAAAGGCTTGGCAGAATGCAGTAATAACAGCCACAACCTGCCGTTTAGGTGATTGTTATAGATGGGACTTTGCCGTAATGCTGAGTAAGGCAGCTAGCAAAGTCAGGGAGGTAAACTAACTGTAGGGTGGTATCGTCATAGTAAAAGTGGATGGCTACTATAGCAGCTTTGACTGCACTAAAAGCCATTGATTCTAATGGTGCGACCACGGCGTCTAACAAGCACGCTGTGACGACACGGGCATCAGACGACAGCAGGGTAGAAAACAAACAACAGACAACTCTTTTTTGGCAAACTGCTTGTTTAATTAGTTATTCTATCAAGATCTCAGAATTCGAAGAATGCTGGATCACAGTTCGACCGCATGTCTCGTATCGTCGACTGTCTTGTATCACGTATCGTTCACGCTAGACGTTGGTACGGGGAGGGACTGTTAAAAAAGGACCAGATGTTCAACCGATCCAACGAGACAGAGCGCCTACGCGCAAGCAACAAGTGCAATTGCCCAAAATACATATCGCGGACCGCTCTTCCAGCCGTAGTTGTCAAGCAAACAGCCAACATTGTATTGATCGTCATGGTGTAATAACCATCATTGATACACGAAGTATATACCAGTCATTCATCTATCGTCTTTAGGCGACTACACAGAACCTGACCGACCAACGTGCGTCGGCCGCTTAGAAAAATATCTACCATAGGCCTTGTGAGAATTATGAACAGAAGAGTGTCGTTGCTCTCCCCCCGACGGTTCTACGGGATTTCGCCCACTGTCACGTCTATCTTCTATGATGATGCTGAACTGTAAAGCTTTGCCAGAGAAGAAACCAATAATAAGGATGACTACCCCTTGCACTTTTGTTCGACCGGAACGTTCAGATTTATCAGACGCATCGGCACATCGAGATATACGCAATCTATAATGTTTACACCTGTACATGTGACATAACAAGCGTATCTTTTTATATATTACCTCATACATTGGATATAAACTAAATACAGCCTTGACGGATGTTTTTTCCAACATAAGGAACCGTTGTCCTGCCAGTGATCGAATTCGAATGAACAAAAGGACGGGAAAAGAGAAATCCTTCGCCAGACTTAAAGCTATAACAGTTTTCGCATGACATATATCGTATCAGTGTTTCATCACCAAACATTTGCCAGACGGTCTGACTCGATGGCAACGATTGGCGTCAAGGATAGAAACAAACGCTGTTTACTGCTGGCCATCTTCCAGCACATCGGCAGCTACTGTCAATATCGATTAGTTTTTCCTAGTGCCCTTATCTGGCCAAACTGCCAGTATGTCAACAAATATTATTGCCATTATCTAATTACTATCGTATGCGCACATATCGTCTGGGGTTTAGACAAGCCTAAGTCTAGATACAGGCTAGATGAGAAAGACGGAATGGTGTCAAATGAGTGTCCGTCTTATTGATAACTGGCAATCTAGAGACAGAAAAATGAAGAGATAAAGGTTGTATATATCCTGTAGTGAGAACCATATACTGATCACGCTGACAGGCCCTATGAAAGGATCCTCTAGTATTTTCCAGAATACGTTCACATATGCATCTTCGAATTCATAACTAGACTCTCTCGCTGCTTTTATATTGTGTATTACACATTTCCGCGGGGACTTCAAATATCTTCCTGTGTATACATAAATGTGTACAGAGGCGCGTTTGTATCGATGCTTAGTGATTCATTCAGAAATGATGGACTTATCTTGTATATAAAGGTAAGAAGTTGCCTGTTTCGAGGTGCCGTCGTGTCCCTGAATGTTTCAGTGGATGCTTCTATCGCATAGAAATATAGCATTGATTCATATAGTCGCATAATATACTAGGCTCAGTTTTCTTGCCAAAACAAAGTTACTCTTTCTAAAACAGCGTTTGTCAATATTAGCGACACGAGCTAACACCGACTCTGGAGACGCCATGGCGTGTAAACGGGGGAGGATCATAATAATGTTTTACCTAATGACTCTGTTATGCTGCTATTGCTGCTGGCGTTGTCTGATGCCGATTCTTCAGATGTCCCTGGCTAACTCCGATGGTCCAGTTTTTCCTATATAGCTCTTTCAGGATCGCGTCCTTTTTGGACCTCCGGTATTGTATGCTATCTGCTGCTGTTGTCTTTCTTGTCATTATGCAGGCACAATATTATGCATTATCAGTGTCAGCGCGATCACTGGCGCATCTGTTGCTATTAAAAGATCGACGACAAGCATGAGACAACAACAACAACAACAGCGATGTCTTCTTTGTCTGGATGTATTTCGCTCATAAGGGCATCATTGCAGTTGTTGATGTTGCCGAAGTTACCGACGTCCGCTCAATGGTCGAGCTGCCCAATAAGCTGCTTGTCACTGTCGACCCACTGAATCATGTAGACGATGTTGGGTCATATTGAGGGCTACGGGGTTTGATTGGCTGGCAATTCGCTCACCGTAATTGTCACTTTGCCCAGCTCAACGAAGTGTCGATCTGAAATGTTCATGCAGAAACGAAGACGAAGTCACAGCGGACTATACGGACAAGAGCACATAAAACAGCCGGGAGAGAGGCATCACAACTGGCTCAGGAGAAATATGTGACCCATTATTTAGACTACCGCGCAGTTCATACAGAACGACGCGAAGCATTGCCGTGTCATAGCGCCCGTATAGACACGTAGGCAGATCCTGGTCGCACATCGTTCCTGGGAACGACAAAACGTTTCTTCGAAGCTCTCTGGCTAGCAAAGTATTGAACATCTTCGGATTTCAAACCAGTCAGTAGGGCCAAATAGATCATTGTTTAAAACTGACCGACCTTCCGTCTCAGCATTTGCTATGATTCCAAAAATACCCTGTCGCCAGCACTGCTGTTGCTCACTATCGTTATCAGGAATGTAACCATTACGCGAGGCAGATCAGATCAGATCACCACGAGCACAAAGAAGGTGGCCAGCATGACCAAGACAAGATGACCAACAAAACCGCTTGTGTTCTTTTTGTACATACTCTGCTTTTACCAGTTCGTCTCAGTCTATATACAAACACAACTTTCGTATGTATAGTTACACAGAATTATAAGGAGCAGCATCTCTATGAATATCACCGTAGCCGTAATGAACTGATTCAGTACCACTTCCATTATAATGCAGCTCTACCTTCTGGTAGTGGATGCTATTTCGGTCAGCTAATTAACCTCCTTCAATCGATACTGTGCCAACAGCACAAGAGATTCGGCCTGAGATGGCTACAAGTATATTTACGGTATTTGTGAATACATACACAGACGCCAGACGGTATGATCTGCTACCTCAATCGCCTTCGTATCTCGTGGCCTGTCAGTTGCTTCGGTTTATCTCTCGGACGGTCAGTTCCGCTTGCTGGCCTTAATGACCTGCCGTACCATTAAATAGCTACGTCACAACAGCAGCAGTAATGGCAAAAGGCTGAACGAAATAATTATGCCAACCATAGAAACGTTATGTTCGAGTCCGCAGCTGATTGGCAAGATGGCCATCTTCGCCATTTGTTACCTACCAGACATGAAACACAATAGGCGCTAAATGTGACTGTTAGCTATTACGTACGGCATTCAGTTGTTTCCGAGTGGAAAGGACTGATCAAGTAGAACGGTTGGTTATTATTTTTTCTTATCGGCGGATCATTGCAAACGGTGATCTCTTATCATATGCTTTTGTGTACAAATGGAAGCTTTACATTTCAGAAACCGCTGCCTTCTAGCTAAGACAATTGATATCTCTCATTTGTTTGCCCTATACATTCTTGATATTTGCAAAAAGAAAAATACTAATTCGTGTTGCAATGTTCTGCTCGAACAAGGGTTCGAGAACACTCCACCGTCCGAGGTGAAACGCGACTGTGAAATCCTCTACGAGCTTTTACTATAACAGTAATAAATTGTCGCTGTTAATTAAAATAATGTGGTTTCCTTTTCCTTCTCTAGAAAGATTCGTTATCGTCCAGCATCAGAGGCTGTTCTTACGCGTTTCATGTCGATTCTATAGCTCTTTAATTTCTCTCAGTCAATTTCATACTTTGCCTCTGGTAGTGCACAGAGGTCTTATCTAACGCACAGTTGACGGTAATTCATGAAACACATAGTGTTTATATGTTATTTTCTCTAGTTTTGTACGATTCTTCTATGTTTCATGTAGCAGATCAATAGGTCACAGTGAGACAGCTGGCGAACCCATTCTACAAGTATCTGGCAGGGCATTTATAAGTGAAAAAAAAAATATATATATATATAACCAATAAATCATGCTATATGTTATGTACAGGATGAGCTGGAAGTCTCGATAAGCATCCCTTGAAAGTTGGAAGCATTTGCTGAGGCAGTGACGAATTCTAGCTGATTATTGCAACGAAGAGCTAATTTGGTTGTGCAATAGCTTCTATATGCTATAGGGTATTTATTGCAAATGCAATTGATCAATCTTCAATCGATCAATTAACCGACAGCTCCTTTTAGATACGCCTGTTTTTCTGTGTTTTCGGATTTGATGTTAACGACCAAGCGTCATCGTAAGCTTTCTCTCATTGAAAAACTTCCTTATTAAATATAGCTTGTCTTCAAACAAAAGGCCAGAACTGCTAACGTTTTGGTTAAACGTAAATTACGTTATTCTGCTTGTGGCAGTAGTCACAATAGTCATTGCTATGGCGATTAATGTGGTATAGAAATTCAATCGAAGTATGATTGAATCCACTATTTATTGCAATCATTTGGTAACAAATGACACAAAAGGACCCTCCAGCCGTCACTTGTACCTTGCTTTTACTTGTTAGTTATAGGCACCTAGGCGAAGGCGGCAGCCTATGATAACAGATGTCATAAAAATAAACAAAACTGTAAAAACGAATCAATGAATTATTACCACACTCGAATAACTGTAACCCCCATCGATCTGTACATACATAACGTCTTTCGCCCATGCTAACATAGCCGTTTATTCGCCAATCCTGGACGCGCGACGTGTCCGTTCTCAATCTATCGAGGAACAAACCGACCCACGTCGTTTTTACCCTACGTACGCATGGTTTAAATAAGAAGCATTCTATACCTAGCTGGTATACTGCACGACGAGCGTCATTTAATAAGGAAACGAAAAAAATGATGAATCGATTTAGGTTTCTTTTGAATAAACGGCGCAGGCGTCTTGCTTTATTTGCTAATCGGACTCACTGCGACGCGAAGTATTTCATTGACTTTGAGGAAACGTGGATTGCGGGCGTCCAGTCCATCTGCTGCAGTATATTCAAGCTCATTTTGTTTTTGCCTGCTATCCTTAAGGATACGTTATGATCTAGGTTCGAATCCGTACGTAGACAGACAGTTTGACTTCGTTTCGTACTTCGGTCGTTCGGTGGAATGTCTGACGGCGAAAAATAGAGTATATTCGAGCCTACCCAGGTGACGCCAGTTTTGTTTTGGCACAGTGTGTTGTTCGAGGCATTGACTACAGCACATTAGTAGAATAAGTACTACTTATGTAAGACAACATTAGAGTTATTTTGGCGCGAATAGGTCTAGCGTGAACATCTGTCAGCGTTGTTCCCAGGGGTGATGCAACAATTCGAGAGAAATAGAACCTTGTATACCAACCAAGGGAAACCAAACGTTTACCATCACCTAGGCAGTATTATAGTCTATTTCGTTTTCTCTACATGTTTTCCTTGTAGAGGTGCGGTGCGCAGCGGCAAGAGCTTCTGTGTCAGCGACATAACGAACTTTGGTTGATAAGGCATGGTCATACAAAGTACAGAATATGTAAATAGTCAATTGAAATCTTTATAGCTGCTGTTACCGTTACTACCTATTCTGAGAAATATTATCGTCTGACATAACGTGTCACGCCATTCGCTTAGACATGAGCGGCTGTTTATCACTTGAATTGTTCAGGAAAACGTAGTTGCAGCGCCAGTAGAAAAAGACGCTATTGTGCTATTGTCAAAAACGATTTCTTGGTTCAAGTAGTCTTGCGATTGGCCTGTGAAAATAACGGAAGTTGCCATTCCTTTGTTAGATGCCATTTTTGTTAGTTATAGGCACCTAGGCAGAGGCGGCAGCCCATGATAACAGATGTCATAAAAATCGGACCTTCTCTTTTCGCTTTTTAACGAAACTTGTTTAACGTCTTCATACGACTATCAGTCGTATGTCAATAATGCGTATGTTATCACTCAAATTTTGTTGAGAATATTAGATCGACGTGCCTGAATTAAAAAAAAGTCGCTACTTTGCGTAGTACCCTAAAGCGGGTACGTATAATGAATTGATCACCAATCATAAGTAACCGAAAATTAAAAAGCTTTAAAAAACAAAAAAGCACCTATTTGGTAAAAGCCTCATATTGTCCCCTAGTAAATATGAATCAACAACATAGTCATCATAACAAAGCCTAATCGGTATATCAGCAGGTTTGACGTCGCTGATAATCCGTGCTACATGTAACAAATAAAACATTTTTCTGCGCGGTGTCCATCACTCCTATATACCTTAATCATAGAATAATAAGACTCACTGTGGTTGCACAATCTATCGTGCCCTGCATGACGCTATCTTCCAGATTGTTTTAGGAATTCGGTTTTTCTTCATCACCATCTGATTTAATGTGGATTGTACGAGCAAATGATGTATCTAATTGTCTACATTTTAGTTCTTCACTTATTCAACAAGTAAGTACGTAAAACGCCTCTTTGGATAGAATAGATTCTAAACTTATACGACTGCCGAAATCAATTACTTTGACAGTTTCCTAAGTATGAACTAGTTAGCACGTGGAAGTGACTATCTAATCAATACTTTACGAAACCTCATCCCTAAAGCAGTTCTAACGTCCTAAAGTGGAAATCTCAAATCACCCTTTATAGAACAGTTTGCTTTTACTAGCCTTCTGCTTTGGATTTTGTCTGCCAGCGCTGCTTATCCATTCATCAGCTACTATCTTTTCCATTTTGCATCCCACTCAGATCTTCCGGCGTATTACAATGCTCCGTCAATACCGATGCGGCAGTTTCAGCTATTTTCTGTGAGATGAAGTACACTAATTGCTAAGCGAAATATAATGAATTGTATTGGATTTACAGTATAAACAAAGCTCATTTAGCTAATCGCTGACTTATAATTCTTCTGCTTCCCAAACTCTTATTCACAAAGCCTAGAAAAAATCTTAATACACGAGTTTTCGATTTACGAATTTCGTCTGCTAGCGGCGCGCAGTTGGCAAGTTATTCAATTTCGCAGCTCGCCGAATTCGTTTGTAATAGTGCAATATCTCTATCAACTTCTCTGCAGCGCTAATGCTTTCGATAAAGTTGCACAGATATAAAGAACTAAACCTTCGCAAAGACCTCGATCGAAACAGGAGAGTTTTCCGTGTCCTTTTTTCAATAGTGTGTGCGAACAAAAAGCGTTTTCCAAACAAAGAAAGTTTATATAACATTTCTTAATTCTAAACTTAATTACTTCACTCAAAAATAACACCGATTAAATATAAAAATTCCAAAAATAACAAATGATTTTGGACGATCATTCTTTATGTCGAATCATTAATTCCAGTTAGAATTACCGGTACAATTATTATTTGCTTCTCTGCGGACATCCACAACATCACATGTTCTATTATTTTAGAAAAAACGTAAAAAAAAAGTATATACTTTTCCTTAATTTGCTGTTTCCGGTAGAAGTTTCAAACATTACCAATCAAGGACGTATCACAGTTGACATCTAATGGCGGATTCCCTTCAAGTAGTTTACCTGTTTAATACTTCTTGACGCTTCCAGTCCATTATGATGAGCTAAGAAAAGGATCTAACTGAACTATAACTTACCTAACTAGATCTCTTAAAGATTCGCTAAAACTGTTATATTTTTTATCTGTCGATTGCAGCATCCTCTTAGTTACCTATTATTTTTCAATCGCTAGACTACCTCTACGAGGTCCGTTTTATTCAGTGGGTGGTTTCTCATCTTTTGTCAGATCCGATTGTGCCTGTAGACTTTAACGCTGCCCAGAAATAGCCGATAACCTTGCTTAGTACTTAGATATCATCAGTCTTCTAAACTGAGCGCCCCGCTATGGTACTTCATACTGTACAGAAATGCGTTTGGTACACGAAGGTCTTGAAGTAATTCAATTTACCTCAGCTTACACATTGTTCTTGAACTATAATAATAATATGCATATATGATCATAAAATGTGTTCGTCATCGATTCCATTGTGTCGTATTTTTTTTTCTTTTATCTTGAAAGTTTCTCACATTGAAGCTTCCAGTCCATAGATCAAATAGATAATCAAATATCGCATTTTTGATAGGTTCTGAAGCGTCTAAAGCGGTATGAGCCTAATCAATCATATCATATTTTTACATTACATAGGAATAGATTTACGCCTGCGAGAAGTCTACCGGTACATTTTGCGTGTACAAAATCGCTACCCGTGGGCTTTGTTCCTTACCTGTTTCGTTATTAAACGCACCTTATTTTTTCTCTGTGAAAATATTTATTACACCGATTATCTCCGTCGAATAGTGACTAATAATGTCCTAACAGTGAATCCTATACGCACAATTTAAGCACAATTTTTCTATAACTTAAGCTGACCACCCTTATTCCTGCATTACAAACTTGAGCAGCACATGTTGTTACAAAATACAATTTTCACTGGAATATACATTTGATGATATGTGAACGCGGATGATGCTGGTGGCCGCCGCCCTTCTGCTGTTTCCAAATGTTTCAAACGTCAAACAATGTTTAGCCTCGTTTTATAATCAACCAACTTAACATACGTTTCATAAAAATAAATAAGCTTTGCTTTCTGCTTGAACTTAAGCACAGACGTTCAAAAACGACACACCAAAAATCAACCTGAGAAGTTGTTTTTGGGTTGAACGAACCTGCAAACTTATATATGTATGTATGTATGTATGTATGTATGTATGTATGCAAACAAACTCTACAAATACCAAAATCAGTGTTTTGATAAGATCCATTAATTTTCAGGTCGATCGTACAACAAGATAACATTTATCACACGTATAATAAGACGCCTCCATTGAAATAAAGGTGGAATAAATGTTGATATATGTTGATCGTTTTGCGGAAACTACAAAAAAAAAGCCATATGTGGATACATATATCTCTATTTATACACTTTGTATATAAAAGGTTTTGCGTATATTGCATGCGATTTTCTATGAGAAATGAAATTTGTGCTATAGCGTTTACCTGGGCAGGCGATGGTCGCTCCGAAAAAACAGCCGCCTAGTTGAGGTGTTACCGGTGTAATACGCTTCTGAGTTTTAGCACACAGAACGGTATTTGCGCGGCGATCTATCGATGCGGTTGCGAGGTAGTAGTAATAAGCACGACAATTTATTTGATGGAGCAGGCAGGCGTGTCTTCAATCTGAACAAAATTATCAAGTTCCTTAATTTTCGGCCCGGACGTCGTGATTCCTATTTTGATCTGATATAAACGTACATATATACGATGTGCTATAGAAGTCAGTTGTTACACCACTGCTGCATACGTCATTGTTATAGATATTAAGCCCATTATGAGCACGATATGAAGAATCCCATAACCCCAGAGCGTCCGGTCAAGAGGCAGTCGCCCCATGACATTACGTATTGTCTAAACTTATCACACCGTTTTCGTTATATATATATATGATCCAACAACATCGTTGTCTTCTTTTGTTTATCACACTTTCTATCTATATCAAAATAATATTATTCAAATATTATTATTATCATTCACGCCGTTACTGCTATGGGAGCGCTTGTTTTGTGTCTAACTTTTTCACTGCTTCACATAGATGATGTTGTACATTTTACCGGGTATATTTTATCCTTCTATATTAACGTATTACTATTATCTCCCTACTACGAATGAACAGTATGGCAAGCACGCACGCACGCACGCACCTCCTCATAGGCCAAGTAATTAAGGTAAAATAGTGCTTCTTAAAAAGATCAATATTGACGATCTGCGACAGACCGAATCGAGAACACGATGTCCTTCCGATGACGATATGTTCAAGTGTTCATCTCGTTGGTGTCAATTTTATAACGTTACTTCTATTCCTTTCTATAGTTGTTTTTACGTTATTATTATTTGATATACTGATGATGTATTTTGAGTGACGATTGGTTCTTTTGCATAGTCAGGCTCACGAGCATAGCATGAATGACTCGAGAGGAAAATATAGAATTCATTAACTAGTTTCTGCTCATCGATTGGTAAAGGGATGGTACGATGGTGTATATATATTACCTGAAACAGAAGATCAGTGAGAAAAATATTTGTTCGTGTACTTCCACATCTCTACATCGTACATGTACTAACCTTTGCGCAAGCAAAAATGATCGCCAAACATTTATCGGGAGAGCCTTTGCTCTCATTAAGCATAACGTCAATAAAGGTAGGTCGACCCTTTTTAGTAGTCTGCTCAACAACCTTATAAAAAGTTTGCAATGGATCCTCTAAGGTTTATAATACGAGTGTTAAGGACGAGTTTCTTGATTTGATGGTAAAATGGTGACTTTTATCTACAAAGTTCATTATCAACGTAATGTAGACCACAGCAGTTCATAGTATTTTTGGTGGGAGGGTGTAGTCTCTTTCTTTTTTAGGGGAACGTGCTACTAATTTAATATTTCTAAATATATCCTTTACAGATGGTGCTGCCTTTCGGCCTGGCAAAATCGCGTACTTTGCCTGTTTAAGCGATTCTTTACGAATCTCTCATACATGCCTGTAAGATAGTAAGGAGCTCAATCGCCATTTTGTCCGCCGAGGATTGCATGGACGTTATATAAATGCGTTTCCTTTGTGCCGATCGATAGAAAATGTAATGTAACTGAATACAACGATAGATGTTTTGGTGTAAAAAGAACAAGAAACCGAATATGGCACCAGTATTTCCCTACAAGGAAATTTGTTCTAAGAAACTTTTAAACGGTTTTTTGACCGAATTTCTAATAAGGATTAATTGTAAGAAAAAAAAAAGCGCTAGCATCTTATGTAGCGAACATTTAAGCAAAGCAATTTTTTAAAAAAATTTCTAGGTTAACCAAAATGTCAAAAATTTTTATCCTACGTAAGGTAGCAATTTTTTTCGGGCCAATTAGATCCAATTTTGCGCACCAATTGATGCACCTCGCCGAGCTGAGGAAAGATGCAACACATTTTTCTACAGTGAACGTTCATATTCTGGCGTAGAAAGGGCCTAAAATCGATTGTGGTATTTTCTCCGCATATATGAGACAGGGATGAACTTTTTTTTACGTAGAAGTGTATCTATGGTAAGCGGTAATCAATCAAAAGGGTTTGGTAAGCAAAATCGAAATGTAATACACGCAAAAACATGTACCTAAATTTCGGTTCTCGAGTTGGAAATGGCGTTTGAAGGATGAAAACTTGATATCGTATTCTATATAAGAAGGTTTTTCCTTAACAATAATCCATAGACTCCGACGGCCTGAATAAATATGCAATGCATGTCCCTATATTTACAATGGGCCTTTTTTTGAGTGAAAATGGAAAAAAAAACCCTATTAGTCATATGAGTTTATCTATACAACAAAGAGGTGAAAATCCTTTCGAGTGATTTTTTGAGCAAATTACAAATAAATGTCAGTTATAACGTTGAAGCGGCCAATGCGAAGCTGATTCTCTTTAAAAATTGTTAATTTTGAGAGAAAAATGCTAAAGTATCGAAAGATGTGTAAAAATATTGTAACAGATAAATTAAAAAATATAACGGGAACCTTCAGGCTTTGGTGGCGTCCTCGAAACAGAATCAATACATGAAACATTATATATATATATATATATATATGTATGTTTCATCTGATATATATTATTTCTTTCTTTCTGTGTGTTTCTTTCTTTTAATTTGTAGAGTATGTAGCCATTTATTATAAAAAAAAAGAAGATAAAAAAAACTTTTTAGCCTTGATGATGTTCCAGAAAGAGAACCAATAGGTTATCTGATTTGGTTTACTTACATTTCCAAGGGGTCAACCGGCGATCGATCTTAATTACCTGCGTTTCGGAAGCAAAATCGATCAGTAAACGTTCCAGAAGAAAACATTGTAGAAATAGAAGCCAATATATCACCAAGCGAGACATCTCAAGAGTTGACTCAATCTAATGGCGGACATACTAAAACAGACTGATAAAATCATCGCAGAAGAATGACAAGTTCGGCAAGCATGAAAATTGCAATAGGTAACTGTTAATGTGTACTCGGCTTATAGTTTTCGCTAGATGTCTAAGTGAACGAATCATATCAGAGCTAAAAAAAATCAAGTTGAGCCTTTCTAGTATATATATAGACACTTTTATATAGATAAGTGTCAAAGCATATGGATGCGAGCGCACCTTGAGCATGTCCGCATGTGGCCTTCCAATTTCGTTGCTTCCATTTCTCGCCATTTAGATTAGGCATGGACTGCTAGAGCTGCTTGTCGTGACAGCTACCCTTAGCCTAGGTGGCGACTCTTTAAGATAGTGAAGTTTGTGTGTTAGTTATATATTGAAGAAAGAAAGAAAAATAGTAGTAGCAGGTTAACGTGAATTCATAAAGGGAAATTACCACGACATCCCAGTATAAGACAAATCTCTATTTTCGCTATTTGTTTACCTACTAAGCGACACGACAAATAGGATCTTTTGTCGTCCTTATGGTCCACCCCTTTGTATGCATATTTAAATTTGTATCTTCACAGACCAATGAAATAGGTTAAAATGGCTTGGTGTGTTATACTGACGAACCTGATCACCTAAATGTTCCCACTACTACCTGTGTTTGCGACGGCTAACTTCCGGCACGAAACGAACCATGTATGTGTGCGCGGGCTCGAACCTAGGCCACAACATATCCCTCAGATTAGCTACAGAAACACAAACTCTATGAAGTTTAATATAAAGCTGGAAAGGTTTCAGGCCGGCTAATTGGTTCACCTGTGACGCATGTATGCTTATCCTAAATTAGCGAACTCTAAAAACCTTGTCCCTATAAACAGAGTGTTTTCAATTCCCTCTTAGCATACAGCTGTGATTCGTTGCGATTCTGGCGGAAGCGTCGTAACGATTCGAAAACTGGAAGTAGTCTTCTGGTCGGTAAAAACCAATATTCCAGTCTAATTTATGCGAAGATATGCCAACGCAAAGAACTAACATAAATAAATATTAGTCTACATCTCAAAGTTTGATAATTTATTGTCATCTATAGTTAGCAAAGATGCACGTCTCACATACGTACATTACCATCTTGGCTCATGAATGGGCATTGTCACTCTCGTAGTAGAGTAATTCTATGTGCGCAAACACCCTCCAACATGGGAGGGAACGATTCTTTTTTTTTTTTTTTTTTATCCAATTCCTTGCTCGCAAAGGTAGCAGTCATATGCGTAAAATTTCAACCAGCTCATCTATTTATGTTTATTATTTACGTGCTTCTGTTATTTCCTCTTCTTTACAATATCCAACGATAAGTGGCTGTGCTAGCGGATATGTAGCAGACAAACCAGCGGCCTTCAGCGGATGATCGTTGTTTGTGTGGAAAAGTCGACGATAAAGAAGAATCAATAAACGTTTTTAGTTTGTTCCTGATACTATGGATTTCCCATTGCTGTTCGTTATTCATAAAATAGCCCATTAACACTGTATTAGACCTTTTCTCACCTCTTTACTTCTTTCTGCCCAACACTACGTCTTCGTAGGTAAATATGGGATGACAACAACCAGCCGGGTCAAAATCTGGACTTCGTCTGGATAAATTGTGTACCTACTCATGGTGAGTTGCATGACTCTGTCGGCGAGTGACGACAGGCAGTGAACAAAAGAGCAGACGAAAAGGTGAACGGACATGTCCGTATGGTCGACAAGCTAGTCCTTTGGCTATCCGCTATATCACTGTCAGCGTATCTGCCTCGTTGCACTGCTGAATTAATAATGGCACTAACGATCTAATGCGTTATTCCTACTGTAAAATCGCGACATCGGTCGATCCGTGACGTTAAGATAAAAGCGTTGAGCTTAAATTAATCTCTGTACATACACAATAGCGATAGATAGAATGTTAACAAGTGAAATATTGAAAACCGCAAAGCACAAAATACAGAAAGAATGGACAACAAATTATACTTTAGGCCTGTTTAATCATTGTGTAAAACGTCAGGCTCCGTGGCGAACTTCTACGCTTTGTGAGCAATGGGTGAAGCCATGCATTTTTTGTGTAAATCGTAATGATTTCAAATAATTCAATAAGCACGATCTGTGCGTTATTAAAATTGGCCCCGTTATCCAAAATATAGCTCCTTTGGCTAGTTAGTTACAATCGTCTGCTGTTGGCCCATGTAATCCGGTGACTTACGTCGGTCTTTACCAATTTATCCATTGAAAAGAACCACTTCGTTGATAAGCGCCTAGTGAAAATTTAGTCACGTCTTGCTCGCTGGGAAATGTTGTGTCGCTGAACGTTGAAGGACATTGTTTTGGCTGGACGCAGCTCCGACAGCTCTCGTACCTCGTGTATTGGGTGCCTCATTCCAAGCTGTCCAAACTAATTAAGCGTTCTGGGTCAACTGATCCAGATCGCTTAGTTAGATCGGAGTCGATTCCGTTAAACCCAGAAATTTACTTAGCCCCATCGACTTCTTTACTATGAGTTCATGACGTAACCGATTTTTATAGGTGAGTGTATATTTGAGTCGACGTTCAGCTCACTGCACAAGAGGTCACAAATTGGATCTAATGTAAATAAGAATTGTCGTCAATGCTGATACTGATTAGTAATGAATTGAGCTGAAATCGCGGAAAGCGAAGTTTCCCCATAGTGGTCTTCTAAGTTCCGAACATCCAAACTCAGCTTTTGTATTGTATACGAAATTCGCCATTAGAGAAGTTTGGGCCTCTGCGTCAGATTGTTGGAGTCACAGGTAGTCGAAGTACGGTACATACAATTATCCTTTAAGCCAGTTATATATAACATCCTTTTTGTTACTAAACTATGCGCAATGTGCCAATGAAAACATAGGCGAAACAAATCGATTTTGACAAACGTCCTTTTGAGTAGACCTGGATTCGGCCTCATGTCTTATAAATAAAATATGAAACACGCCTGGCGGCATTTTTCAGACCAAATAAATTAGAATACATTTCAAACGACTCCAGGCCGCGACGTACTTTTTATAGCACGAAATGCCTCGATGGGTGCTGAGTCAGTCAATCAATCCATATGATCCTGTCCGATCAAACGGGTCGATGCTATCAGTATCGATCAAACGTCCTAAAAATATCATCGTTCGCCATGTGCGACTGTCTGCCCGAGGTCGGTTTTGTTGCTTCTGCCTTCAGCACCGTATGTATACACATTGTCTATATTACTGATGCTAATAATTTTCATTATTTTGACATATATCAAAAAGTTAATACTCAGCATTGCAGGGTTCTGTTCCTGTCGGTAACTTGCTTAATAAGAACAGCAACTCGTGTTGAATAGGTGTATAGATATGTTGTATTTACCCAACGGTGGTCTAATCTCCACTATAGGTGCAACACAATTTCAGTTAGATGGCTTTCACTGGCGTCCTGAGTAACCCAAAATGTTCAAAACTTGGCTTGTAATAGTACTACGTTCAATAGGGTTGTATTTACATATCTCACTGTTTCCAGTGTTCGAAGCTCAAACCATCGCTAATTGAAGCCTCTTCCTCAGGACATCCAACGATCTGCTAATTATGGGAGCGTGAGAATTGTGTTTATCTGACAGGGTAGGATAGTTCACTTAGAGTGGCTTCCGCTACTCGAGTAGGCCATGCGTCTAACGGAAACGGCATAGCTTATTTAGAAACTGACACATAATAATAATTTTTCACAAGGACTCCATATATATGTATATCGAAACAAAGTAATTATCAAGCAAATACCTTTTATTCGCACTACTTTTATCGGCAATGGTACGGGGGTGGCAATTACAGTGACAACATATGAACAAGAAGCTGTTACCACCATATGGGGCTGCTGCGTTTCAGTATGGGTTTTCGCCGCTGACCTCAGTTGTTTAATCAAAGCGGGCACTAGTAACAGAGATACTATAAACACGTGCGTTAAGCCCCTTTGGAAACCTTCTAATAACAAAAACACATAATTTGGTATTAGGGCCATTGTAATTAACATCCATGTTACAATATTGTTAATATTCTCTTGCAGCTCATCCTACGTAAACATACGATTGCTCTATTCCTACACACAACGAACGCTAGGATCAACCCAATTTTTTTTCCTTAGTGCTCGATAATTGATTATCAGCTATACTCTACACACACACACACACACACACACACAAGGCGCATACACAAATGAGACAGACACGGTGATCAGCGATAACGCGAAAAGTGTTGATGAGAAAAAGCCATCATCTACTGGAATGGCGTGGCTTTTGGGCATATGCATTTGTAGCCAACATACAAAATGAGCTTAAAAATGATTGATTTTAACTGTAGGCAAACTGGACGACAAGTGACCGGAACGACGTTTAGGTTATTGGCCAAAGTAGAGCCTGCTGTACGGTCATCTAATTATAGACGTACACATATTCACAGCCAGTTGAAATATAGGTAGATATCAAAACAGCATCATCATTCGACATGTACACTTCGTCGAAATGATAGATATAAGCGCAATTGTCAAAAAAGCTATGCCGTTGACAAAACCCAACGTCAATCGTATCTTGCTTCGGACAAATCTTCCTTAGATGCCACCTTCATCATGCGAACTATAATGGTAACGACCATGTCTCTAGATGGCTTTAACGTGTTCAAAGTGAAAAAGATGGCCGCTCGGTATTACCAACGGTGTTGCCTATTTGCTCGTTTGAGGTACATCTGCTCGAATGACCATCTGCCATCAGATCAAGAGATGCGAATCAATGTATCAATACGCAAGCGCACTGATCAGCCGATCGGCGCATTTCGACTGCGTCTCCGCGATGACATTCGAGCTGGCACTGGGGACGATGATGTATTTTCAACATGTCTGGAACATTTATTGGCCTATTCTATAAAGTCAGATAAACATGAAACACGAAATACGACCGGCTGGTTGTGTTTATAGTATACCCACTTTTGAGTTTTTCCTCCCATCTGTGGCCACATAAGATTTTCAAGGATGTAGAAAATTACAGCTTCAGCGAATGTCTCGCACATTTAGAAACCATATGTAGTAATACAGTGGTAAGTAAAGGTTTAAGTGGATTAAAGCAGATTTACCGAGATAGTCAACCCAAACAAACCTTTCCGGTTTTTCTTCCTTTATCCCAGCTTGCGAAAATATTTAGCACATATTTATGTTGATTGTAGTTATGATGGAATTAGAATGCGAACGTGCCACACATTATCGTTTAGATCATTCGCGCAGTCGAGGTGAATGTCTCAAACTGGAAGAACAGGTCTACCGCGTTCCTTGTTTGAAAAATACGCGCCTTCGGCAACATAATTCGAAATTCTGCGGGTGTTAAGGCAGACAAAAATAATTCAATCTCACTTCAGTTTTGAACGATACCGAGAAAGCATGAGCTCAGCTGGGCGATTCATTGCTAATATTGAACATAGATACCGCAAAAGAAGGCACAGACCAAGAAATTGAACGTTTTTATAGCACGCTATATTTTACATGTTGAATGTTAAGTAGTTTACGAAAAAGTTAGAAATAAAAAACAGTATGAAAAATTAATCCGAATGACTTCTGCGACCAGTGATTTATGATGCGGCTTAGTAAATCGATATGTGGAACAGCTGCTCTATCCGCATATATATTTCTACGCTCACCTTGTCCAAAGTAAATGCAGACAGCAACGGAGATCCGAATCCATTTCTGGAAAACAAACAACAACTGAGTTATTATAAGAGCTATACTATTAACGCAACAGTGATAATCAATGGATTACTAAAAAAATTATATACTTTTGTATCGGCGTTGGAACAGCTGTGATGTTTATACCCTTGTTAGAAAGGCTTGTGTGTCTAGCCTATATGAATAGATAGATGAGCGTTAATTATTAATGCGTGAGTTGAGGTTCGGACAAAGTTATACGAACGAAAAGTAAATAACCAGTTTATTTTATGTCAGCTTTGACTAGAAAGAGCTATAACATTGATACACACAAAATATATCGAGGTCGTAACACTTAGCGGTACATAATTATGATCTTTCTGGACTCGATTTTCATATTTTGAACATACATCGTTTTTATGATAGACGTTTAGCTCACATTACAGTTTATAAGCGAAATCAATGATAATTATCCGTCGAAACCGTATGTATCTGAGACTATAGAAGTAGATTAAGATTCTCTAATTAGCATCCTGTAGTAGGTAATGTGGGAAGAAAATTCTATATGACCAATTTGCGTAAATAACATTTCCGCCAACTGTGGCTTTCAAGATAGTTGCCGCTATATCTTCGTCTTCTGGAAAATTGTCTTCTGGAACTAGCCACACGCCACTTTCTCATATAAGTTGCGTGTTTTCTATTAAATAGCGTAAATAAGCCCACGTTTTTTCAGTATTTTTTAACGAAAAACAGCAGAAGAATTGTACATCGTGGAGGCTTCACGAGAGCCAGGTAATACGTCTGTCCATTATGGTAAACAATCTAAGCCGGTATTAACTGAAACTAGCTAAGTGTTTTATGAATATAACAATAGGAGGATGACGAAGTCTACCCAATGTCATTATTGGAGCCCGTGTGAATTTTTGTCTCATAGCTTGGTTGATTGGGTCTCTAGTGGACGAATACTGATATAAACAAGTATGCCCATTACTGAGAAACAAAGCCCTCGAGGCAACAGCGGTTCACTATTCTGAGCTGAATTCATTGATTATCCACTTGCTCGTGTATGTTGATTACAGATGATTGGCACTGAGACATATCTTCTCTCGGCAGGCCAAATAGGTGATTAGAGGTATAAAACGATAAGCCTAACCAATGGACAACTGAATGGAGACATTAAATCTTATTGATTAAGACGTAAAGTTTGCCAATCACGTCATTTTCCCAAGTCCTGATGTTGCGTTTGTTTAACGGCCACTAATCAACATTATTATTTCTTATTTTCTCTGTAGACGGTCGTCGAGAACCGCTCTGACAGAAATAGCTAAAGAAGAAACTCTGTGTTTTATTACCGTATTTCTTCGTTTGTTAAGAGACAAGCTATACAAGCAAATATCAAGGTTGCCTTTTGTATGATTATGTAATATACACAGATTGAGGATGTCAAGCGCTATATCGACGTTGCGGTAACGCCAATGTACCTCGCGGATAATAACGACATGAATGATGTATATATTCCCTATGCCTGATTACCTTAGCTTATTTTGATTTTCGAAGTCGACAGCGGTTCCTGTTGCCGCATGTTTCCAAGCATCGTCTACTTAAAACCCGACTCGAATCAAACTGGGTAAGGAAAACGTCAACTAACACTAGCACTCGGGACATTTGTATCTATATTGTGTACTCATTAATCTGCAAAATAGATAGAGGATAGTTTTCTTAACTTAACATTAATTTTCTTACTTGGTCCTATGTCATTGAAATCCTGGCCGAATGGATAAAATAATCTCATTAGACGCCGTATCCGTTCGAATTTTCACTACCTTTACATCACAAAATATCGCGAAAAAAAAATCAGCGATACCATTATGTTATCTGGACGATTTTTTGAATAGTGCTTATTTGAAGAACATCCATAGAGGTTTTCATTTTTTGCAGATACGTCTGCGACCAACACTGCCTACACCGTTATGCTTGAAAATTAACAAATATATTTTATTACAATTAATATACTATATACTAGAGTTATCACCATACTTCTATGACACATCTGTACCTAATTCCAGATGTTTTCATCTTAAAGCATTTTCGTGATGGGTTAAAGATCAATTCTAAAGAGTATGCTGAGAACGTAGGAGAAAATGGGCTTCGGCAAAAACAGAGCAAGTAAAAATATTACTATTGCAGAAAATGGGCTTTTCAATATATTAGAAAAAAAAATCGTCTTCACAAAGGCAGATATCGTGCTGTTGAAAACGAGCAGTTTTTACATAAGCGCTTTATATATCAACTGTCGCGATTGATGAACTAAGCCAGCCGCTCCTAGATGACCGTTTCAACGCCTACTCCTCGCTGGTTAAACGACAATAAGCTTTTCAGAAGGTCTTTCTTAAGCTAGTGGGAGTGCTCAATGCTTTCCAGCTATAGAACGGGATTCGTTCTTTTCTACAATTTCAAACATTCAACGGTCGGTCTACAGTAGATTGACTGATAGAAAGGATACCCAACGACTCCAAGACAACCGGCGGAGCCCCGTGCCAGAACTCTTTTCTCTGTTTCGAAACAGGTCCCTCTCTGTTGTCTAAAAAAGTACCAGCAGTCATTAAGTGATAACTGACAGGCTTCAAATAACAATTAGATAGAAGCTGTATCGTACTTCAAGCGTTTTCCGCGTCGAAACGAAGGTGGACGAAACTTGAATCGATTTGACATGGGAAAACTACTTGACAGGTATGTATTTTCCGGGTCATTTTTTTTTCGTAAGTACAAATTGTCATGTTTTAAATGCAGACTTTATAAAGAATGGTAAAACGTAGTATATCTTATTGAAGTTGATTCTAATTTCCCTTATGTTTCTATTTTCTTCTCTCAGTCAGATTCTAATTTCCCATCTCTCAGTCTGATCCATGAACCTCTTCATAGACCAGCAGCAGGCTGAAGTGGATATGTAAACTCTAGCATTACAATAGTCTTGAATCGCTAGTTGTCGCTGATTTGCTCGTGGTTTTTCGAAATAAAAGTAGTTTAGGCCAGTGAGCTAAACCTTAACGTGAGCTTGTGGCGTATGGAATCAGTTTCTACAAGATGTACTTATAAAGAAGCTGTATATAATCAGAAAGTTAGTTGTCAATAGGTTCCTTGACATCTCTTTTACAAATCGCCATCGATACAAATCGACTTCCTCGAAGCTAAAGGAGATCCTACGGCGAAACCTATATTTGTGCAATCAATCGTGCTACCGAATTTCAAATCTTATAAAACTATATTCCAGCTTTATTTTAATCACAAATGTATCCACACCTTTATGATACACTATGGAAAAATTGAATTGTCGACTTTTTCTTCAGTGTGCAAAGACCTGTCATGCCATTTAGGATTGTTTCTACGTGTAATTTCGTTAAGATTTCTCGTTAAGATGTTCAGGATATACTAAATTACTATCAGAAATGATACAGTTATACGGCGGGTTCACAAGGCTTGGTTTTACTATGTATCTATTGGAAATCAAGATGGATCGAACAACGCCCAAAAAATGACCGAAATTGGCTTAAACACTTTAAGAATCGCGCGCATATGATAGTCTATGATGCTAACATAAACAGAAAACCAATACGTAAACTCTTCTCATCACGTCTTTTTTTTTTTGTAATAATTTCGACATTTTTCATACGCTCTAACGAATCATGCGTACTCATACACTTGCTAATACTAGGCAAAAAAGACAGAAGCAACTAATAAACACGGTGGCGTGCCTAAGTTTTCATTCATTACGTAATGTACAGCGTCGGGAACTTGTTTATTTACAGCCATTCGCCCGCTTATTTAGCGAAAAGCGCCTTTATAGCAACGCATGGCGCCGTAACCCTTCTGCTAACGGCTGCTGCCTTCCGCCATGTTTTATAGATGGGGTAGATGTGTCACATTGTAATGGACTGGAGTAAACGAGATCAGCTGACTACTAGGTTAGGAATTGGAATAAGTAATTCTTTTTCTGGCGACCCGATCGGTGTAGCTTAGCTGCTAGGGTTAACGCAGTTCAGTGTACGATAAACGTGACGTTGTTTTTATTGCTGACTGTTGTATGATATGGGAGGCGAAAGTAATCCTCCCCACTCTATTTAACGGTACCGCACCCCAATTTCGCCTGTAGCTGACCCTTGGAATGGCTCGAGCCGCTGTTAATGCTGCGTGATTAATGCCTTCCTGATCGTTTTCGATGTGACTGCCTCATAAATAAAGTGGCGCGCCGTTAGGGTCACTGTATTGTCACCATCATGACGGAAATTAGCGTTTTGGACTCGGCACTTGCTACGTACGGGGAACGGGCGTAGCGGGGTGCAAACAACAAAAACTATATATATTTTCCAACTCCTTCTATGGCCGCCTTACATTTCGTATACCCTACTTTGCAGCAGAAATCTTTTAGTACGAAAAACAGAAATTTTTATGCTGAACGAATTACTTAGGTTATTACGGGATGATCATGCATGCTGTTATATCTGGCCTATTGAAAACGGTTTGCAGCGACTGAAGGGTTGCACACGTGGCTCTAATTTGAACAGAACAAACCTTCGGGAGTTCTTAGCGGAACTACTAACTAGCGTAAGCCCGAAGTGCAGACTGTGTTCTCTGTGATATATATGGTGAATTAATGGAATAAGCTTACTTTCTGATCCTTAATTAAGAGCAACTATGGCCTAAGATTCTTATCTGCAATAAGGAGTGCTGCATACGTGACAAAAAAAAAAAACCACGAAACGCTGTGCATCCATCGAAGTATTATTATTCCTATATTGCGATTTAGTAGTATGAGCTTCTTATAACACACCCGGATGATGATCAAGAGCGCATGATACATAGATCATCGGCAGATTTTTTAATGAGCTTACGTCTCCCTAAATAATGATGACGGTAACAGATAAGTATGAAGTATATTTGAAATTTTTTTTTTCTGTATTTCACATTTTTTGAGAACAGCGTCGTTACGGTCATGGGGTAACTGTGCTCATGTGATTTACTTGAATGATATAAAAACCTCTCATGATATTAAAAAGCCAACCCTATCCACACATTGTGTCCTATTCGTACTCACTGCTAGCTTCAAAACGATATGAAAACCTGGAAGGCTTTACAAACACCAATGCTGAGTGTATATATATATATATATATATATATATATACATATATATATATTAGTATTGCGTATGGTCATGCGTGCCATTATGAATCGTTCCTTATGAGGCAGTCATTTTCGTGTTGACCTGTGTTCCAATAAAGACTGAAAGGAAATATAAAACTATATTTTGTTATGTATTTCGATCACCGCCTTGACATACAGACTGTGAATGGATATATTCGAAACATTTGCCAATACATGAACGTTCACAATGCGACTGTCACTACCGGCGAAGACATGATGATGGCGTCATACTCAATAACCGTTTTACTCTCATTGCGGTCTCCTTCATTTTCGGGGCTCGCCACGCGACAATAAGCTGCGCCCATCAGCAGAAACTGTCATTTATGAACCAACAGCGCATTGTAACCTCAGCGCAAGACGTTTCTGTCGAGGTCAAGCCGCCGACCGAAAAACAAGTAGACGGATGAAATGTAGACGATATGGCTTGATTTGAAGGGCGGCAATTCTTGATCGGGAAATATCGCGGGCTACATATATCTCGTAGCCTGTACGCGGTATATTACAATGTGCGCAGTACGTATCGGGAAAGCCATCATGCCGTGGTAAAACTGCTATCATTGGTCCGCATACTAGCAACAGCACAGCCTGCTGTTGCTGATGATGAGAGCTTCAGCGAGGCCGTTGGGGGGACGGGACATCACGTAGTGGTGATGCTTGCGCTCGCGCCGAAGTTGAGACTGCACACATAACATTATCGCTTAATATCATTATTCCAATTGCTATCTCGGCTGCGACCGAAGCTGTGCTTGATGTTGAAACCATTGACGGTGTTATTGTTGAAATCATAGTCGGGCCGCAAAAGGATGAACGAATGAAGGCGGACTGCAGAATGTTAGCGCGAGCATTTTTAATACCTTCCAAAGGAATCGGAATCGCCAACGTTCTTACGGTGTTTTTTTTTGTTTTCATTTATATATATATATGTCTCAAAGGACATCATTGACGACGGCTCTGAATAAGTATCCTAAAGTGTTATATTTACGCGAGGAATGTTTCAACGATTTAAGTACGAATTTCACTAGTACATAAATATGTTTGCATGAAATATCATGTAATTTAATTTTCCGGAGGATCCAATATTGCAAAGGTTTGATCGGTGCGATACGTTCACTGAATATAAAGTACTCAGTGATCAAAGATCAAACTGTACACTCCAACATATAGTTCTAAATAACCCTAAAATCTGCTCAAAGTATTTCTCGAAAGCAACACATTTCATATAATATTGGTAAACGGAGCATGTGTATGAAACACATAATATCATTATCAGTTTAAAGTAATGAAACTAAGCGAGCAGTTTAGAAATATATA
>NW_019213495.1:0-73715 GCF_002532875.2 Varroa jacobsoni
TGTGTGTGTGTGTGTGTGTGTGTGTGTGAGTGTGTGCATGTGAGTGTGTGTCTGTGTGAATGTGTATGTGAGTGTTTGTGTGTATGTGTGTGTGTGTTTATGTGAGTGGGCGTCTGTGTGTGTGTGTGTGTGTGTGTAAGTGTGTGCATGTGAGTGTGTGTCTGTGTGAATGTGTATGTGAGTGTTTGTGTGTATGTGTGTGTGTGTGTTTATGTGAGTGGGCGTCTGTGTGTGTGTGTGTGTGAATGTGTGTGTGTGTCTGTGAGTGTGGGTGTGTATCTGAGGGTGTGTCTAGTGTGAGTGTATGTATGGGCGTGTGTGTGTATGTGTGTGGCCTATGCTAAAACAAACACAGGAGGGAAAAATGCATACTTGTACCGCAGCCTTTTCTAATCGTTTATGTCAATGGAGGGTCGGTTAAATTAAATAACTAACGATGGCGGAATAGATTGCCACACAACGCGCTGCATACATGCATGCATGCACATCGTGCCGATGTGAGAATCATATCGCATTGTTGCATTAAGCGGCCGATATTCGTCGGTGTCTCTGTTTGAAAGTGCGTGTACAGCATTTGAGAACAATCAAAATATCACACGGCCTTTGACACGCTTGGCCATTGTAAACAAACGCGAAAGTCCGAGTCCTTCTGTCGTAGCTACCAGAAAGCTGTTGGCAGCACGAAGCCAAAGAGAACATGTCGACAAGTAAAAAATAAGCGCATTTCACCGAACGCTGACGAATTACGTTTACTCTTGCTTGTAGGCTGATTGTTTATGTCGCAGTGGTCTGCTCTCAGTGTCAACTGCCATACGTAAGAGAATATGTAGCATATTTAGTTTTTATCAGTAGAGATATTCCTTGGTTAGGCGTATCTGATTGCGGAAGTACGTCATTCGGTGGAGCGAAGCTAACGAAGTCTACTTTTTCCAAATTTGGATCAATCAATAATTTTTCTTCGTTCAACGTATGTTATTATTACAAAAAAATTCGTGCCATTTTGAAGTGATCGGAAAATATAATTATAGTCACAATCTTCTTTATCCACACAGGTTGTATAATTATATCTATTGTCGGCAGCACTAGAAACAGCTATCCTCTAATCTCTGTTGATCAGAAACGTCGCTGCTTAAACAGCCACCGCTCTAAGAAAAGGATGAAAAAGCCCAATAAAAATCATCGTTCGGCCTGGCGATGCCGGCAGCATGGTTTGTCCGATAGCGAACATATATATGAATATAAATATACTCGATGCATATATCAGCAGCGTGATCCTCGTTAAATTGTGCGATTATATTCCAGCAAACTGGTTTTTTCATTGTAGTTTTTTTTTTCCAGCTAGCTAATATAGCAACTAAATCGATAAAGGGCTCTTAAAAATAGTAGATTTATGCTCCTCGCCTGATCCTAGCTTTAACTCTCATTCATAAAAAATGAATTCTGTGATCTAAATCTAAAAATGTTACACGATTCAACAAAAGACTTTACATCTACAGCTAACTAAAATATATATATATATATATATAGAGCTATACGGAGTCGCACCGAGCAATCTTCAGATATTGACAACGTGAAATCAAGCTCGAATCCGCTCCGACATAAACCGGTTTAATCAACAGTATCACCTCTGATATTATACATCAAAAGTCATCATTGGTTTTATTGTTCGATCTGAATTCGTTGACTGGTTTGCTTCGATAGATCGCAGTTGTCTCTTTGATAACCTACAGAAAAGGGTAAACAACTGCGGTGTTAATATCGTCGTCGGATCACGTTCCATTGGCAGACCTTAAGCCCCAGAAGCACGCAGAGGCGACAGATACGCGGTGTATATGACACATATTTGACTCAAGCCGTTAGTACTCCGATATCAGTAATAACAGAGAATCGTATAGCGTACTTTGCGGAGAGGAGTACGCCTTTTATTAGCTATGTGCCCCTGAGGCGCTACTAATCTCGACGGAGAATCATTACCTCATTATACTAGTTGAAGTCATCTTCTACTTACCCAATATACCATACAGTTAATCGACTTTACTGACTGGTTTGTATTTTGTCTGAGTTGATAGGTCGTTCGCTGATACTCCTTGCTCTGTTATGACTTACCGAATAGGCTAGTAATCACCTAAAGCAACGACATAAATTAAACTAAAACCAATGAATTTTCTACACGATTTATAATAAACTCTTCTAATACAATAGTATCCTTCTGCTTCAGGGATACGAACGCGACATTCGTTGGCAGGCGTTGCTCACTTCGCCATCGACAACCCCATAAATTCCCACCAGCAGAAGTCCCAGCCCCGTAATTATCTCGAGACAATAGTCGCGTTTTTTGATAGACGTGTAGCGGTGCCACAGACCCCTGCTAGTACGCCAACTGCCTCCTGCCATTTTTGCTTTTCAGTTTTTTATTCTCTGCTGATATTGTCCCGTAGCGAGGAGCAATTGTACTGGCCACGGTCCCTTCGTTATACGTTTATTGGGGTGCCACCTTGTATCTCTAATACCACATCCACCATTGTTACAATAAGGCATTTATTACTTTTCCTATGTCTTAGTAGGCTCCGGCCGGAGCTAATTGCCTCTCGCAGTGTTCGTATCCGTAAAAACGTGAAATAAGCCAGTGCCTTGATAGCGAAAGTTTCCAGGTAAATACAGTATTGCGAGTTCATTGACTGCAGCTCTAATTACCTAACTGGGTAAAAGTAGAAAGCCTCTATCTGTTGATCTAGTGTCATCGTGCTGGTTTGATAAAGCTATATATATTTATATATACACACACACACCTTAAAGTTGACGACGATAAAAGCTTGTTTAATAGGTCAGAAAAAAAGGCTTGTACGTTAAGGATTAAAAGGACTGTAGAAGTTGATTATTCGCAGTGTTATTTTCAAATTATTATGGAAACGAACATTCTGAGAGGTTCAGTATATAGACGTCAAGAGCTTTTAGCCTTCGGACGAAATAAACTATGGTCACAATACAGTCATAGACTCTTAGAAAAGGCATCAATTTGCTGTTGAATACGATGCGAAATAGTGCAAGAACGTTTTCTTCTGGGCCTGCTTTCGATAGAAAAGTTGATAACGCCTTGGTGCCTTCAGTTGAGATTATATGAGAATGACCAATTGAAAAGAACAACCAATATAGAAAGGAAACACAGAAGATCTGTTTGTATAGCGTTGAATGCAATCAACGTCTCTAATGATATGAACAGTATCTAAATGTGATTTTCGCAATAAACATTACACAGGATTGAACTGCCTCCTGTTACTTAGTAAACAGATGCTTTCTTGTTCACTCCACATTGTCGAGACGCGTCACATGTTGATGACGAAGATGACAGAGAAAAACAAAAACAAGAGACCCTTTTCGGTTGAAAAAAGAGTGTATATATATATATATATATATATATATATATAAGGTCGATTTATGAGCTTTTATATTTGCATTCTATGCAAGAGTCCTGGTTAGAAGTAAAACTCTATTGACAAGGAACAAATGTGTTAATACTGATAATTTTTTTCTTACAGAATAGATTGATCATTTAGATAAGTCAGTTACACCGACAGAATGCCCAAAATTATTTTAATTTAAATCAGTTCATCTCAATCTGCAATTAAGCGCTGGAAAATTCCGTTCGGATCAGCTACGGTTCTGGTTATTGCGACAAATTTAAATGATTACTTAAGCACACAAGCTCTATAATTTTGTTATCGTAACTATAGATAATAGTAACAAATAAAGGCCCGTCTGGTGATTCAGCTGTAACTATGTAACAAAGTATTGATAGGCATATCACGGGTTCAGGGTAACATTACATGACAGCCTCCTCGCTCTATCACGCTTCATTTATAATAAGAAGTCAGCTGTTCAGTTGTCTTATTAGCGGAATGGGGCCCTACCTAAAACTATCGTATACGACCTGATGTGGGCCGTGAGTTCTGGTGACGTCAAATCTACAGTATTACGACATGCGCGAAAATCATCGCCTTCATGAGACAACAGTCACTGTAATTAACTTATCAGACATGTCCATAATTTGTACATCTGGCGGAAATAAAGAAAGGTCTATTGCACAGATGTTCCGCGCACATCCGTGTGAGTTTGACGCATCGCATTTCTTGTGTCGCAAGTAAAGGAACGATAGAGACGCGCTAGCTTCTATGGCGTACTTATTTTAAAAGGTCCTCATTTAAGCACGCAAATACTGTAGAACATGTTGATGGCAGAATTTGATTCAGGGACGTATGGCCTTTTTCAGATACTGGCCTTAATGGCCGCGCTAAACCAAGGTTTCGCCATTCTGTTTGCGGCGCTAATTAATAATGAAATTAAACACTCTTTTACGAAAATCGGCTCTGGTGAAATAGACCAAGATGGGAGTCGCCCTTGAGGTCGAAGTTAGCACTTGACGGCAAACAAAAAAGAAAATGCCCGTAGTTAAGAGCTGTACACACTCCTGTATCTGCTGCTAACTGAAACCGGTTCGACGCGGCTAACCAGCAGCTTCGATGCAGTATGATGACGTTTATATTTCCCACAGTTCCCATGGTAAATGGTTCTGTTGGCCAAACCAACTCAGCACAACACGAATAGCACGTTTTCCATATTGATGATTGTCATTATCAGCAGTAATATGTAAGTACACTACAATAGCATCAAGTATATTATAAAGCTAGTGCTAAAGCACTTAACGGACAATATCAGGTACTTCGTCCCGCTATAAGTGCTTGATTTTACCCTATACTCATCCGAAAATAAGGACAAGATGGCTAATGGTACATGCATTGCGTCAGGTCATACATTTGGGCGCTTTTTTGGGGGCTTACAGATCGGTGTTTTTTGTCGGTCACACAAACTACTTCCTCAATCGAGTTTTCTAATCTGCATACTGTAACGGGATTGGCACCTTCCGTATAATTAGAGAAAAATCTCAATTATTCTGTCACCTCCTGCTTCGGCCGCTCATGCGTGCTCTGCTGAACGTAAATCTATGTAAGTATACGTTTTCTTCGTAAAATACCGTTGTGCACAATCGGTCCAAACGGAAGCTAACGCTGTGAAGACAGCAGCAGCGTATATGCTCATAAAATATTCAACTTTTCCATCAATCAAATGGTTTATAGTACGCCAATTCATTTCTTGGTATTATTATGCCTTAGAATCACTATACTATCGAACGTAAAATGGCTCGGAAGTTGTACAGGCTCCATGTTTCTCGACGGAAAGCTCTGGTCACGCATCACTCTAACGAGACGTCACGTTTACGCTGGATTTCTATAGATAAAGTTAGGTTAATAATGCGCAAAAACACTGTTTCTTTACAATAACTTTTTTTGATGTCATACCTGTCGTAATTTTGCTAGATTCACCCAACTACTGCCTTCAACAGATTTAATCTTGAAGCGAGACACGGTGACAATTTCAGTTTAAGGGAGAAATAACTTTAAGGGATGTTCTATACAGGAATTTCACAGTTATAGAGTAACAAAGTCCAACTGGGTTTTTCCATTTCCAAACAAACCGGCGCTTATCAACCGAGCGCTGTTGTTCTACTTTACTAAATTTTGATGAGCAGTACATAACTCGGCATATCGCTAGTATATGATAATTAAGGCGCAAACATACAATATATAGCATTAAGTTAAAATACAAACTATAGAAAGACAGCTAACCTCACCAAAGATAGTTTGGCGCAATCTTGTTTCCCTATTAAGCCTCCTATGCTCAATTGGATGTTCTGGATCAGAGAACCCAGATAGCATCCCCTACTTGGAATTCAATATTGGTACACTGCGATTGCAGGTATCCGCGGCTAATCGATAAATGATTATAGCTTTGTGCATCGGATCCATCCGTTTATTTTTATTTGAATGGATTTAAATTGACAGGGGCAAAATACTTTCCATTTCCGCTCGATTCATCCGGCTTCCTCGAAAACATTCGGTCAGATTTTGATGAGTTCCTTTGTTGCACGCTTAGAGAACGTAGCGCTGAGTTCCAGAAACGCGATCCGGGAATTTAACAAATCCGAGAAACTTCCTCGTTGATTTGTGCTTAATCAGTGCCCCGAAAAATAAAAAATCCCAAAAAAAAACCAATAGAACAATGGCTGTGTTTAGGATTAACTCGAGTGTTAGATTGGGCTTACGCAAACGCCCAATTTAAAATATACAATAGTACAAATTTTAGCGAAAAATCAAATCTACATATGAAGCAAAGACAATTTAGAAACTAACTAAAAATAAACATGCTATAATATTTTTGCTACAATTATTAACTGTAATTGGTTAAAGTTGAATTTTAAATACTTGATTTTAGGACCTGGGTCAGCTAGAAGGTGAAATGTTGAAGCACTTCCAGAATAGAACCAATACTGCCGATCCGTCTCTATGAAACTATTAAAAACAGCTCGAAATCAGGCTGCCTGATAATTCGACTGCAATATAAGATGCTATATGAATTGTGGACAACTCAAGTCCCCACCGATATGAGCGAAAAGTGACAAGGCCTTATTTGCAATGCCCGTCTCCTAACTGGCCTTGTTTCCAGCCAACTTGATACGCTGTAAGCGTTTCAACTGGAAGAAACATCTATTGCTACAAGCGTAGCCACAAATTCAGCTACACTTTGAATGATTCTCGACTATCACGGCTTCACGTTCATCGTATTGATCACCACGTCTAACTCTGGACAACCAAAATAGTGAAGCTCGATTAGGTACCGACAACAGCACATTGTGGTTCATTTAGTGTACAAATTGGCAGCGTGCACATCGTATTAAATATCTCTTGTAAACAGTTATGAAGGTAAGGCTCTATTTAACTAGCGAGTTACACCTTTGTCAAGGAAAACACCGTATTGTTCCATCTACTCTGTTGCCGTTGCCTTGTGAGAACGTTATCTTAAGCCATCTCGAGAAAAGGACCAATGGGCACACCTTAATCGTAAAAAAATCGCCGATCATTCAACTAGCTTTGAACACACCCAAGGTCTACGTATTACAGTTATAAAGCGTTCAGCAATAAACCCCTTGTAAACAAGCGTCAATTGAATGAGGTCCAGCTAGCTTGCAATAAAGTTCAGGATCATTTATACAGCAAATAGGAAAAACTGACTGAGCATTGGCAGAAACTCGAGGCGAAGAAGGTCTACGAACACCTGTTTGATCTGTAATGATGAGTGATAGCAGTAAATTATCGCAGCATTTTTAACAGAAGTCTCTCCGTATCCATTCGCTGAAATGGCTAGGATGTTTATCTTCCTATGGAACAAACTATAATTATTAAATTCACCTTGCTAGCATCTGACTCTGGATAAATGAAATCAGGAGGAGACCACATTTCGACCCGCAAAGCTCTCTTGCTTATGCCGGTTTAATTGAATCTTTTTTTTTTTCATCAGTTAGGCCCGCCACGAAATTACCAGATGAGAATTAATCATGAGAATTAAATTTAAAAACAATTGAGGCCTACCTAGTTATTTTCTATTAAGCAAAACTCAGATGAGAGGCATCATCCGCTGTCTGGAAGTGTCGTCGAAAAATTCGAATCAACTTTTCCAATAAAACTAATCTTTATATAAGATCGAAGTTAATCTTGGGATATTGCCGTTTTCTCTATTGTTTAAACCCTCACTCAGGCTGAGCCTCTAATATATAACTTACGGCTGTAGATGGCTAGAGACGCTAACGGCGACCGCACTGCTCACAGGTATAGTCAAAATTTCCGTAAAATTCAAAAGGAATTCGTCTGGTGCTTCAAATAAGAGCTTAAGGGTACTTTGCATAGACATACCTGATACACTTAGGGGTTCGATGGTCGACCTTTGTAGAGCGCGCGGTTGAACGGCTCGTTCATGGGCACTGTGCATTAAAATAACACTGAAACAGACTTACCAGCCGAATGTTTACAAGGATCACTCAATATTATGGAAAACACTTTCCTACGCATAGGGATAAAGTTCAATATAGATAGGGTCGATGTATCCGTGTGCGGAAAGCACGCAATGTTTTTATTCCAAGTCGACGACCAAGTGCACCACTTTTACAAAATGCATACTGAACCTTACCGTCGTACGAACAGCGCCATTATTGTCGTAAATCTAAAATACGGTTAATCATGCTGGAAGGAAGCGTCAGTCGACTTCATGACTTCATTCAGTCACCCATTCCAGTACTAGGGAGGAGCGAGGACGGTGACTGTCAGACGACGACGACGACATTGATAGACTTCATGTCGTAAGCATTTAAAATGTACGTTATGTGCCATGTATGCTAGTAAATTTGCTCCTAAGGAGGGTCACTTGGCAGGTTATTCGGTCGACGAATGGTATCTGTGACACGCTCTAACCTTTTAGGTTTCACTTGACGCACAATTCAGAGACGATAGTGCATATATCCACAATATAAACGAAGAAGTGAACATATTACTGTTCCCGCACGTATACCATGACATAAGTGCGGAGAGCACTTCCATGAGAAAAAATCTAATCAGTATAGTAAATCGAGATCAGTAGAGTTTTAAGGCTGAAAGCTGTTTGCACTGCAACTTGAAGGGACTACCTGACGAAGAAGTTTTACAAACAAATTAACTCGCGCTAAGATTAAGTTTGTTAGTCAAACAATGACTTCCTTTCTATAGGTGCATCTTTCATTCATAACCTAACCTAGTATATGCTCATCTGACCCATGTCGTTCGCTACTTTTCTTGTTAGCTTCACCGAAAGCCACTATTCATCGAAAACCCTGACTAGATAGGTTCTGGCGGTTGTCCAGTGTTTCCTTCCCTGTTACCACTGGCCTCGTGAATCCGGTACGAAACTTCGCCTAAGACGTAAGACTGTCACCATCTCTAGCTATCGCTATCTCTAATTGGTACAATTAACAACTATATTACTTAACGATCTTGGTGGCCTGCTAGTCCTAATTCTCTCCCCTTTATCGTATAGCGTCTTCTTCACTGTTAAGCATTCACCTACTCAACTGCTGCTGTTCCTCCTCTGTTTTTTACGGAACCTTATCGTCTGCTCCATGCACTACACGCGCTAGGTACAACGTTGACGATTACAAGCAGTTGTTTGCCGGCAGTCAGTGTCGTGTCCGTTGCCTCTGCTACGACCGTCGGGGCGTATCGTTTACTGCGAAAGTCTCTTGTCGCCCACTGCCAGTGTCATTGCATTGATTTGCTACCATCCAGCTCCTCCGCCGCAACTGATTGAGGCGGACTCACTCAGCCAGCCTCTCTCGGTAGCGCCACTGGCGTCAAAGTAGCTGTACGAGTGACTTCGGTCCACTATAGTGGTCTGTGCAGCCAGCAGAGACGATGACCGTGAATCGTCACCTCACGCCACAGCTATCCTCCAGCTAACGGCTAACCATCAGCGCCACTACTGCGTTCACAGCTGCTCCGTTGCTCGCCGATGTTGTCGTGGTCGCCAACGATTTCGTTGTCCCTTTAGCTCTCCCCTATTCCTGTCTTTCTGCTTATCAAAGCCTACGCTGAACCCGGCCGAGGCACAATGATCCGTTCCGGCCAACAAAATACAAAGTAACTCTTTGTCGGAGTGTTAACAACTCGCCTTCGTCACCCATGTATCAGCTGCTGTGCTTAGTGCCGATTGGAGCGCTCTCTCGTACAGTCTTCACCTGCGGACGACGTTACGACGACTACTTTCTGTTTCTACGGCAACTGGTAATGGACGCTACGCCGATAGTGCTGGCTAACTGTAGCACCGGTTACATGAACGGCCAAGACATAAACAATGCGGTGTGTGAGCTGCAGTAGTGTCCGGCATTTGCCATTGGGCACTGGGCTGCACGCATTGGGAGTAGAGAATCGCCAACTGAACAAGCTATGGGAGTTCTATCAATTTGACAGAACAGAATTGTTAGTCTCTGACGGACTCGTTGAGAGCTATTATCTGTTGATAATATATCCCAGCGCTCTGCATAATACTGGATACGTGTTCACGATCGTAATGAGTAGCTAGTAACTGTGTTGGATATTGTAACCTAGAACATTCTTTTACAGGAACGTATGATAGGTAATCTTTGACTTTTTTTTTTAACAGTATTTTACTTCTACAAACACCACTGCTGCTTGTGCGGATCATAGATAACTAACTTATTCAAGAAGAATGGTTCAAGACCAGCGAAGAGCTAAACCAACGTTAAAACACGGTTACGACATGTTATCTCGACTTACCGAACTCCTATGAATAGCCCCGTGCGGTTAACCCCAAACGGCGATCGAGAATGTACTAAAACGCGGATGACTATGTAAAATTCCTATTGATCCAACCACTGAATCACTTTACGGTAGGCGTGAAGCGTGAACATTTGAAGTATCGACGATCGCAGGCACATAGTGTACAAGCTGACCACGTAAGATTTACGTTAAACTTTCTCGCCTAAAACAGACTTCTCATAATCTCTAACAAAACAAACACTCGAACCCATGTACTGCGTCGCTGCCTCTACCGTTATGTACGAGTCTCTGCGTTTTATTCCCCTTTCTCGTGCGTGATTCTCACTTGAAGCATATCGGCGAACTTTATGTAGGCCTTTTGTATCCTACATAGAAGTCATGGTAGCGTTTGCTTAGAACTTGTATAGGCGTAAATCACTCTTAGTGTATTTTGCTCGCGATTAACATTTCCGATAGTCGACTGTGGTCGTTTACGATTCCTATCGTTAGGTGGCAGTAATATATGAGAAAGCACAAAGCCGGCCTACGTGGGATCGCGCATCGTCCGCAAAGTACAAAACATACATTGAAATGTACTTATGTATATATTTACGTCGGAAAGTAGCAACGATACTAATAACAACAGTTGAAAAACAAAAAACACAGGGGCCGTGTGTCTGTCTAGGCGTGCGCATACGAGACCCCATTGAATTCACTCGAACTTGCTTTTTGATCATCCGATTCCTGAGGCTGATGGAAGCTGTAAGTTTTGCATCCTCACTCGATTGAACCGTTCATAGACTCATATATGTTGTTTCTAGATCGTACGGAGGTGATTCGGACTGTGTGTAGCCCAAAATATTTTCCGAACGAGAGCTCAGACGATCAGTATCTGAGAACCGCACAATACTAATTAAAATTAGTTTATTAGTCACCATGAAACCCATGACAACTACGCTAGATATTATCGACGTGTTGCTTAGGCATAGGATGCATAACGCGCACTTCCAAGACACTTTCGCTAATCAATCGTTGTATGAATATCTTCTACTTAGTGCAAGGTGGACTCAGCCCAGACCCGAACGTGTCTATGATGTATGTTACTATTCTTTTATCTATGTATAAAAAAGGGTTCCTCAAGCAATGAGTTACCAGGTCGGGGTCGGCCGAGTGTCGCGGTTTATCATCGAAAAATGGATACCCTACATGTACATTATTGAACAGGAGTCAGCTTCCGAACTATCACATAACAGACAGAAGCGGACGGAAGTCGGCGATCCTCAGACGAAACGTATCAAAGATGGATACGCCAGCCAGCGATAGATGTCGCTGATGCCTCTGATAATACTGTTACTTTTTACGAGCAACGATTCTACGACGGTTAGCATACATGACAACCACAGCGGGCTCTTAGCGCTTGCACTCTTCCTCAGGGAGCACTCACGAGCGCCAACATCACACAGGGACGCGCATATCAACACCGAAGGCGCACATCGTTGCATCCAGTCGATGAAAGATGGGATAGGCACCGCTCCAGGCCGCACATGCCCGTATCGACAGCATCTCAATCAATGCGACACAGTACGATCGCTTAGCCCGTGATTCAGCCGGTGGCCCTTTATTGGTGGCTCGCCAGCATCGGTAGCAATACCTTTTAGCTGACTATCGCGTCTCGTTCCGTTCAACGTCATCTTTCGCCTTACTTATGCTGTCACCGCTGCCATGCGTGCGCACACTCTACAACAGAGCACAGTGCGTCATATACGCATCTTGTTGTGCACCTCTTTGTGACCAATCTGCCGACGGCGGCGACAACAGTGACGGCGTCGCTGCCATCTTCTCCAGCACAAGTACGTCAATACTTCTTCCAGGAACGTTCCATACAACTGCCGAGCGTTTTACGAATAGGACACGCTTCTGTCCTCTTTTTTTGGTGTTCTGCCGCCGTCTGATCACCGACAGAAGTGACGGCGCGCAGGCCATTCAAAGACGCCATCTGGTGGCATGGTTCGACGCACGTGACTCAACGATTCGGCTGACAGCGCTCCTGCGTTAACATTACGTATTGTCGTAGGCAGTGCTCAATAATGTCGTTATTGGAGGTTCTGGTCGATCGGCGCTTTGTGGTGGTCGCCGCCGCCGCCGCCGTTACTGTCTGTGTTTTTTGACTAAATATTGTCAAGCAATAGAATATAAAACTGATAACCGACCTCACACTTCTGCAGATCGCCACGAGGTACCTTGCCCGCAGCCGCAGTAACAGAGATCTCTCTGCGAATGCTACGGTGATGGTCGAAACACTATCAGGTCAGTTGTACCAGTCGGTATGAGCGTAACCGCTGTTATTGTTGTATTGTGATTACTGATTGCCCTAGATCAATTTTTGCCTGGGCACAGTCTGATGGCCTAAGTGTTTTTTGGGACATTCTTGTAGCTATTGTGCTGCCATATTTTGATGCTCTTTTCAACGAATTGTGTCTACAAGGATCCTGTGCATTTCCCGGTACATAGACAATGTATCGTTTCATTCTGTGCGTTAGGGGTTGCACAGCATAGGGGTTCACTTTTATGTTGTTGCATACCCCCCATGTTTTTCAGACTGTGTTTTGCAAACAAACCGTTGCAATAAATTTTTAAAAAGCCAAAATTATGTAAAGTTATATCAATAACCGGTGATAAAAAAGGGACATGTTGTCAATAAAAGACAAAATATTTAGTAACTAAAGTCTGGTACACCTCAAATAAACCAAAGCATTTGCAATATTTAGATAACAGCGGCTTGACATATAAACATGTGTGTACTGTCGATGAGAGGAAAAACAACAAATGTAGTTAGACCTATTGAATCAACGTCGACTTGAGCTGAAATGTTGGGGCTTGTAATCAACAAGCATCTATTGGTTGTCACCCTATCTCGTCGTAGACGAGAGTTATCATTAACGTCAAACAGCGGACGCTACTACATACATTGCGTAGGAGACGAGGGAATGCGACATGGAATAGGCTCTAGCACGAACTAAGGTCGACTGACTGTGTTTGCTACGTCAACAATAGGCAGTAGGACTCCCGCAATTCGACACATCACGGGTCTTATTCATCGTTGGCTTACTCCTGGTACCGAAACCGATACACGTTCATAGCGTATATTGAATTCAATCTCTGCTGTAACTCCCAGAATGCTGTTGCGATCGGCATGACACGAAGGCACACCTACTTCCCTCAAGCACCCCGATGGTTGTCCAGTTCACCGAAGTGGTCACCTAAAAGGCCATTGTAGTACGGGAAAACCGAACTCTCCCCAGATCTGGGCATAAACACATAGACACTTTAGTTTCGTGCTGTGCGCCGACTGTCAGCGGCTGTACCCGTACGTATGCATTAAACGGTGAAGTCATTGATTTGTCTTAAAGTGAAGGCATATCTTTTATATCCGATCGACAAGTCGCTGGATCAGAAGAAGTTCGTGTTATTTCAGATACAGCTAACCAATCCTCATTTGCAAATTACGAACGAGACGTCCTTAGCGGTACGATTAAGGGCTGAGATGCGGACTTAATTCACAACCAGCCTAATCAGCATTCGTCCTTACGCATAAGGACATACTTAGGCTTTGTTTTGAGTGCTATGTTTACGAGCAGCTCTTTAAGTACATGCGTATAGAGAGTAAGGGAGAATAAATGTTCATTGAGATAGATTAGTTCCTGTTATTATTGTAGCATAGAGATCGAGAAAAATGATTGCCCCTACTGTTTTTCGAATAATTTTTCCTCACCTCTCTCTCCCTAAGTATTTTTCCTCACAACTGCGACAGTAAAGTAATAGCTAAAGCGGCGTTTTCGCTAACGGCTGCTATGCCTAGCATGCCAAATAGACAAATCCGATCCCTGTTTAACTAACAAGCCAAGAACACATGCATTGTTTCTCAAGCCAATCTAGTATATCCTAAATGTTCTACAGTGTAATAATTCCTACTTTACTAGAGTAAAAACGATGTTCAGCCATTGTCGAAGTCAATGATAAATGCACGAATTCATCAGCTAGAGAAAATCTATCGATGCCGCAATTATACGAAAGTAAATAGTGAGAATGGGACCCTCACCAGCTTAGGATTGAAACTAATATGTGTTTTGCTTTTATAGCGATAGAAAGGGCGGCAGTGTGAAGCAGCTACGTGGATGGCCCGATGTCGTCAGAAAACGTCGTGCGCTACACGATTTTTTCCACAGATTGCACCGTAATGCACTAAGTGGCAAGAAGCACGCTAGAAAAAATGCCGATGATGTATCAGTGATAACCAAACCGGCACGAAGGTACGTGTCGTCTTTTCTCTGCATTTTTGGGGACGGGGCGATGCTGAAAGAGCAAGCTTGAAGATCTCAGTCTGTACACTGGATATTTAATAGTCACAGCTTTGATAGCGTGGATACGCGGCGTAGGCAAAAGGAAGCTTAATAATTTCATCCTTATATAAAGTATGCAGGAGTATGACGTTAACTCTGAAGTGGCAATTCGAGAGCATTTTATTAGTTCGGAATTTTTTGCACATTTATTTGGTGACCTCTTCTTGTGGTTGTAAAGCGAGAGGAATGGAAATTCTACGAAACTTAATGAAGATGGTACGGCTCGAAACAAAAAACGCGCTTCTGTTTCTGATACAACAAGTAGGAAAGACCCGTTAGGCTAATACGTTTTACATAGGTAGTCTGTTTGTGTCGTTGCATAGATAGTATGCCGAGAGCCCCACTATTTAAAATGGGGTTTCGATTATTGCAACGTTAGCAAATACGGCAAGAACTTTGCACAGAAGCGTACTGTTACGTTTAATCCACGTAAATGTTATTACATTCAACTCCCGTACCTTATTAACAGGACGGTATTCCCCTACCGTAGCCTCGTCAACCTGGCCTTTAGTAAAAAAACAATCCAGTGTCGATTTCAAGTCACAGGTTAGCACCAAGCAACAGATTAACGAATGCACGTATGAGTTGAAATGGTAGGTCCATTATCAATATTGTCATAAAACTATCTAGAGGTCAACCTTTTGAAAAGACGTAATTTTCTCTATAACAGATTAAAGTTTCGTTTAACATTTCGTGCGGAAAGAAAAGCCAACGAAAAAAAAAAAACGTACACGTTCAACTGAATTTAAAGCGGATTATTCACTATAATATATATGTGTTTCCGCTATAAGTGCGTCAGAAAAAATGCTTATGCAGAAAATTGTTTGATTTGAGCAATCAAATATTTGATTGAGCATTGATTGATGATAGGAGACAAATTTAGGATAAGGGGCAAGGGGCAGTTGAGCATTTTCTCGCTCTTTCTACAGTTATAGCTATTTGGATTGACAAATGAGTATTAGGACAAAAAGGACCCTAAGAATGATTTTACAAGCGATGAAATTGTATCAATTAAGACAATTTCTTATCTGTAAAACTAAACCAATAAAAAGTCTCGCTTCGGCCGCCGTCAATTCGTATCGATTGGTGAATCTCTCTCACTCACAATGGTTCATTCGAGTAGGATACAAGGTAAACATGGAATGGAACCAGCTTCATGATCGACACTTAAATTTTATCTTACAGCTACGACCATACACATTAAAAGGTAAGCGCGCGGGCAAATCTAGCGGTCAGTGCTGCCCTTAATATTATTATTTTTTGTAAATTTCTAACGTAATAATAATTATGCTAATAACGTAAGCAGAAGGCCAGTCAGTGAGCCATTGCCATGTGCTGTGGAATATGGACCGTAAAATAGTATCTTTAGGATATATAGGAGAAGCGCAAGATTGAATATTTTTGTTAGAGTTAATAATAACATATGTTGTTTAAAATATCAGCCTAACACTAATTGATATATGCTTGTTCCTAAATATTTCTGATCGAAGTGGTGTTTCTGTTCCCAGTCACTGGCGGCAGGGAACTGTATTAACGTAATTTATTTTCTTAGCGTAATTAATTACGTTAACTACTTTGTTTGACGTTTGCCTGTTGAAGTGGTCGACCTCCGAAAAGTTCGGAAAATCAAGTCAGATGAACTTACTGAAATTAATCCAATTGTTACTGACAGGCTAATATGGTTTACATATATGTTTACGCTGCATATGAAAAGAAATAAGGCCCCAATTTGGAGCTTGCAAAATATGAATGTTTTCCAGCTTACGAACAATATAGGTGGCAACGCGATAGCTATTGACTGCTATATGAGGTCTAGTTGGATCTTTACCCTGTACTGGGCTGCATTTATTCAAGAAAAGTTTTTGGGCTCCTATTTGCAATCGATTTAGCCAGCTAAGGCAATTTTCTAACTAACAAAAGTGGACCACAAACGTATCATGCGGTCCGGGTGTGGCAAATGCAGTCGTTCTCATATTGAACATACGATTTCTCATTACTGCGTTGATTAGCTACGAACTCTTAGATCAAAGTAAGAACCGTATTGATCAGTGTTCCTTCCGTGAAATCAAAGCACGAAGATTACTTTTGCTTATTGTCTTACAATTATTCACCAATCCTTTCCCATCAGATACGGGTGAACATGAGGAAACTATATAACCAACAAGGAACGAAAACGGGCGGATTTTATTATGACTGAACTTTAAAATGTCAAGAGTTTTGTTCCAGGATCGCGAAAGCACAGAGTTCTGTTCGTTACTACACCATAGAGTAGTCGGTGCAGCAGGAGATTGACGGAAAAGATGAATTATTCAAAAACAACTGTCGAAGGTTAGGAATCCTTTGTCGTCCTTTGATTCTCCGTAACGAATGCTAGTGATGTTGCGAGGCGGAGAGGCTCCCGTTAGCTCCCGTAAGGTTATTACAGAATGCAGAGTTATTTACTAGGGCAACGACAACGAACTAAGTTCGTGCAATAAATCTCCGATGATAATGGGTTAAAAACATGCAGCAGATTTTTTTTGGATGGAGATGTGTCGTCTGACCACCTCACGATACTGTTCAAGCACCGCAAATCATCTAGAACCCAGTAATGCCATGCATCAGCTATCTGAGAAACGGCAGCACTGAATGGAAGCCTTGAAACACTTCCAGCAACGCCATGCACGCCAACGATGACAGATTTAGCCTAAATGCTTGAAATAAAAAAAATAAAAATGCTTGAAAAATAGGGATTGTTAATACTCGTTTGCCGAACGGGCACTTTTTCACAATCAGACCGAGAAAGTTCTCAAATGAAAATGGCTTTCTCAGTCTCAATTTGTCAGACCCGGTTTGATTGCAAGAGGGTAAATAAGTGATTCCAATCCAGTTTCATTATGCCAAAGCTTCCGGTAGGTGACGCACGTTCAGGAACGTATCATAAGGCACAATTTGCGCTAGTAGTAAATGTTTTAATTAAATATTCTAAAATTTAACATAAGGGTCATAATATGGAAGGGCGAAGGGAATAATTCGAATGAAGATGCTTTCGAATAAAGCAGCCACCGTTTGGCGGAAAAGTAAGGTACGAAAAGTCAAAGTGGGTGTGTGCAATGAGAAAAATAATGAACCACAAAAAAGAAAGCAGAAACGTTGTGAATTTTTTGTAGACCGTTCTGTATATATACACACGACTGTAGAGCGAATTAATATAATGGCCTTAATCGAACTGAGTGCCTTTTTATATTACAAACTAAGTTACCAAAGGAGTAAGGACTATCATTATCTTACAGCTTCACGGAGGTCTAGAGAAAATCACGGACATCCGAGCCGCTGAATCCCCGCTTCCTATTAACTTCTGCGGTGAGTTTTATCGACAAAAACCTATTAATAATAGAAATTCGTCGAATTCGATACAGAGTGTGTTCCTCAAAACGTAAAATCCAAACAATTTTAGGTCTACAAGCGCTCCATATATTTGAGCAGCTCACCATGTTTCCAGTGTCGTGTCGTGCCCATCTTAACAACTTACGCACTGAAAAGCATAGAAAATTTTATGATCTACTAGCGAACCGTAGCTTCACAATTGAATAGCAGAGCCATTAGAAGAAAGCCGTTCTTCATATACTACAACGCACACGCGACCAGTCACCTCACAGTATAGTCATAGAGTTAACCGTTAAATTTACTACACACTAAGTAGCATCAATTAGCTCGTTTCTCCACGATTATTTGTTTCAGAGTACACTGTATATACTGAGATCATCGCAGATCTCAAATAGAGTTGATTTTGGTTACAATCCCTTTACCTTTTGTTAGTTTCTACAGTTAATCGTTCATCAAACTTGAATCGATCCTTATTTAGCTATTGGTGATGAGTAGGAATGAAAACACAAGGAAAAGCTTTTACTAACTGGGTGTCCATGCGATATCCTCTTTTCCTGTTGGCGTGTTCAGACCTTTTTCTTCTACATAATAATACAAAATCATCTATACACATGCAGTGAGGGCTTGCTTGCGTCATGGCCGTGTTTAGTGCCTTATTTATTAGGTTCTTGTGTACGGGAGTTTGCAATCGAAACCTGAAAAATCATCAGGGTACCCAACAGAACGGTGATCTACCTCGGCCCACTGAAGAATTGCAGATAGAGAACTTTGTGTTTCTCCTCTCTTTCCTTTTAATGTACCTCTTTCTTTAGTGTATCGTTTCTGAAAGTTTCTTCGTTTTGCCTCGGATCTATTCAGTTGTAAATTTTGCATTAATTTTGCTTACTTTTTTCAGGCTATGGTTCATTGACTAGTGATTTTATCGGTAACAGGTTTCCTGTTCTATGGAAATGTGGCTCGATACTGTTTGCTCGCTAGCCTTGTTCGGTCCTTCAGCTTCAACAGACACAGTCATGAAGTAAACACGTGACGCGCTGCTCTACTTCCATACTTCGAGCATGCCTATCGACTAAATAAGCTGTTCATAGGAATTCATCTTAGAAAAATATTTCGAAATTATTCCCTTTTCTATTCGCTCGAACCGAATTATCCGCATCAATGGCTTCAACCTTAAAAAGTATGCGCTAATAAAATTGAATATAGGAAGCATCGTTCAAAGGGAATCGATTGTACAAATCACTTACGGTATCCGAAAACGCTTGGTAGTAATAACTGATATTCACTTCTGGACAATATCCCCCTCTTGCAGCCACGAAAATCTTTCACTGTTCATTGCAGTAGGCGTTCCATTGTAGCTCCCTTTCATATATATTATTTGCCTATCATCTATCTATCTATCTATTGGTCCGTGAGCCGATTCCTATAGTCTGTTTCAGCGTGAAACTTCAGACCAACTCAGATCTATAAGCAAATGTCTACCTGAAAAATACGAAGTGCTGTAAATGCGCTACGAAACGCCGCATCTATTAAGGGAAGCTCTTTTTTTTTAAGGTTTCATTTATTTATTTTTTAGATTTTTCTTAGATGTCACGTTGATCGGTAATATAGGACACAGCGTACAGTTCAATCTGTTAGATTGATTGTTACCAAATGGGCAAACAAAAAAAGGCTGTCTGTGATCTTTAAGACAGCCATTTCTGTTCGTAGATGTGAGCTAATCTGACGCGGATCTTTAACGTTGACGCAGTGGCCACAGTGAACAGTTACAATATCCATTGTCGGACACCCTGATAGCAGAACACAATTTTTGATAGATGTATCTAGTTTGTTTCTCATGCTCATTTATACATTTGTTATTACTATGAAATAGCGAATATGCTCACGAGAAAGACGCTGGCCAATCGTACAGATTACATCGGTCACATAATTGAACCTATAATAAATTATACCATCCCACCTTCGAATGTAACTCTGTCGTATATAAGAACGTTTTTGGTCGCTAATCAAATAGTGACTCAGTACGACCCTGAGTGAACAACGGTGCATTTACAAAAAAAAATAATTCAGTAATTAATAATATGATGAAATTCTTCACTACGCAGTCGTAAATTTGGGGATAGTGATTTCTTTCCGGCAGCCGCCTCAAATTTTACATTAGAAAATGAGATTGCTAACATTTAATAGTAGTTTCACTTGATTTTTTGAGAGAAGGGTTAGTTTTTTTTTTTTTTCTAGTAATTTTAACTTGGAAAAAAACAAAAAATACTGAGCTCCAAATTACGGGACCTGTGTATGATCTAATAAGTGCTTCTGCTTTGTGTACTTCAACCAATGTGTGACAAAAAGGACCGTGGTCAAATTAATACATTACCTTCCGAGCTCTATTTCCATCGTTAATTGGATAGAGGATACGGTTTTCACAATGTATGCCTTTCGACCATCTTGTCCATTCGAGAGGCACGCATTCAGAGGGATGCACTAAATGCTACTGGACAGATATTGGTTTTTTAGGTCTCGATATTTTATTTAGAAAATTTCATTCCAATGTATGATGTCACTAATGATTCTCTTATGTCTTATTATTTTCGAAAACATTAGCTTAACGTATAGCCGTAACAGGTGATTTTGTTTTGTTTGTAACAATTTCTAATCGAATTACCCCCAAAAGCCAATTTAGTGGCTTTTTTTTTAGTAACTCAAATTATACAAGTAGCTATTCCTTTAATTACTCCTTCACCTAACTAGCTAAGTCCCTCGACTTCGTTCCTCCGATCGCGACTACTTCCTCCTAACACATACATTCTACATAAGTTCCGGGCTCGTATCAAGCTGTACCCATTTACAAACCAGGGAGCACCCTAAATTCAACATTGGGCGATCTGTGAGGGTTATATAGGCTCTATAAAAGCTACGGCTTCGAATAGGATAACTTAGTTTTTGTGTTCCTAGGTTGCAACAAGCGCAGGCTGGCTCCGCCATAGTTCACGGCAAACTATTTGTCCAAGGGCAACCTTCACAGCACATCTGTTTAGTATTAAGCACGTTTTCTCGAAAACTACAAACCAGTTAAGCTGCAAGCCGCACTCGGTATCTCGTGCAGTCTCCCTACTGGTCGCTACTGCCCCCTGAACCTGGTAGCATTTGTTTTCGATTCGCACGTCGAGGCACTTGCACGCACGTGCGGATCGTCCGCGGGATCGATCGTTTCAGTGAGAAAAATATGAACCAAACAACTGTTTACCAGTAACGTGACTAGTGGTAGGGCCTACAAGTTTTTATAAACACAAATCTCACCCATCCAGAGTAATTTCCGCATTGCCGGAACGACTAATAGGAGCATTTTGTTGTGGTTGATTCTGGACACTACGTGACATGAGAACTGGGAAGGCCCAAGCGAGCAAGCGGTCCCTGAAGTCTATCTTCAGTTATTCAGCGACGTATTCTGCTCGCGTTCTGAGTGTCATTAGTCACCCCGGAACCACTAGTTTTCTCTGCTAGCGACCAGAGGAACTGTCACACCAAGCAAAAATTTTGAATCACTTTTACTCGTCGAAAAGTTAGGCTTAGCCAAGGGAGAATGAATTGTCATGCGCTTAAAGTCTACGGTTGTTTGTGTTTTCCATAAACGTAGACCTACATGTATAATGTTTTTTGGAAGAGTTTAGGCAGGAGTTTTAGCATATAGGCTTATTAACAACCATACTATTTACAAAGTGTTCCCTTAGCTTGTGCGTATCGTTAAAATTTAACGGTGTGTAATGGACAAGTGCAAGCAATGGACGTCATACGTATAAATGACGTCCATTTTGTTTTCATAATAACAAGAGGCATTTTTAAGGCGGTCTATACTGTAGGTCACCCCATGTTTTTTTTTAATAAAGTTGAAAATAATGTTCTCAAGAACTTAGTGATAAGTACAAGCTCTCACATATAGAGACTTTATCCGCGAAGACATTGGAATATACATAATGCAAGCCATAACCAAAACACAGTACACGAGATATAAGTAAACAAAAAATGTATTATATATGTATAAGATTCAAGGTACACCTTCTAGGTTATGTTTTATTTTTTAGCGACAACATAAGCGTGGAAACGATCAACAACGCTACAACAAACCGTAATTATTTTTCTATATTCCATATTGTGTAATATTATCAACATACTTCTCGATGTAGCCCTTACTGTTGCAAAGCTAAGCTAAGTATAGAACCTAAATAATAGATACCGTTGGTTGTCATTGAGCCTACTAAACATCTTTTACTTTTCGAGGGCTAGTATTCGCGCTCGTTGAGTAGGCGTTCTCTCAGGACCGCCGTTCAGTCTTTTTTTGTTTTTCTCTTGATTGCGTAAAGCTAAAATGACGCGAATCGCGAAAATGCCGTTGAGACATTAGAAACAGTACGGCTGATCATTGTTCAGCTGCGACGGTCGATTTTCTAGCAGATATAATCGGTTAGTTGCATAAATACTGAACGTGCCTGGCGTCAATCATGTCACTTTCAAACTTAAGGAAAAAACGGCTGGAAGGAGCCGAGAAACTGAAGGTTTCACGGTAGTCCTCACTGACACTGATAAGTACCAGAAATAAAACATTCACATTGTTAACATGTCTTGTTATTGATACATATATATATATATATATACACACACCTGTAACTGTAGTCGGCAATGCAACAGCGTCAACTGGCAGCGACAGCTGATGACGGGATCACGTGATGAACTTATCAGGGAACTTACCTTGGCAACGTTGATGGTTAAGCACTAACGCCAAACTTATCTAGGTTGCACGATGTCTAGGTCGTGGTACAATGCAGCCTACTATATATTTAGCATATTGTCCATTCAACTTCTATCTAGATTAGATAGGTTTATTGTTATCTAGATAATATATAAGGTCTATTTTACTTGAGAAAGCGTTGAGCGGTCTGATCAATCACTTCTAAAACGAGAAAGACGCCAAACAGTCAGCATTCAATGTTGGTTCACAGAGTATATTTTTAGTAATGGGTGCAAAACTAAACAAACACTTCGAATCTTAAGCCGCGAAAAAGTTTATCTAAATAATATTAACACACGAAAAGAAAAATAACTGCCAGATCTTAAGGAACCTTGAGAAGAAACCTGAACGAAACTTCACAATTTTTGATTACATTAAAATCTCGTCGCGACACTATATCGGCCTATTTCGCTAGAATGAGTGAATTGCTTTGGTAAAAACTCACCCGTTCCCAGCAATTTCCCGTTTTGACATGAGCAACACGATGGCAAATATATGGCCATGTAGTAGGGGCAGGGTTACGAACAACCTGTTTTACCAGCACCGTTAACAATTTGGTCCTATATATTGTCGTCTAGCATCAGGTAGTCATATCTTACATTATCCAGATGGATGGATGGATGGATGCGTTTAATTATACGTATCTCCTTAAGGTAGATGCGAATGAGATCAGCGGTGAAATCTTTACGCATGAAGGTACATTGTAGTACATTCTGGCCAAAAATATAATCTGCCAAAAAAAAAAAAGTATATTCTGGCTGTTTTCGCTGCAGTAAAGTCACATAATTGTCTGACCAAGGATGACATTACGAAGCTCAGTTTTCTAATACTTACCGCGTTGTGGAGTTCCCCAGTCTTAATGGAGTACGAAATCAATACCTTATCTGTCGCTGGGAGGCTGCCTGCAGGACCTGAGCTAAATTTTAGCCTATGAAACTTGTAAAAATTTGACCAATTTTTCTGCCAGGAAAATCACAGATATATGCACGTATTGTAAAAACCTACAGAGTAGTTGTATACGCGATATTGTATTTGTTTCTATGATATACATGATCTGTATTATATACATATATATATAAGCAAATAATTTTTGTGAATTGAACATATTCATAGGTAGATCATTTATGTCCTTCTGACAGTGACAAATACTATCCAGTCCAGCCACTTATAATAATTTCAATGGGGGTATGCGGGTCACAGTAAAAGGAACTCCTCAGGTTGAGGCGGAGATGCAGCCGTATGCTAGTGACAGCTTATGCTCTGCTGGAAGTCGACATGACGACGCCGGGGTTGTCGAGTAGCGTAGGCAGCCCTGCAACAAGGCCAATCACTGCTTGATTAACTCTGATCCTCCACATATCTTCCTATTTAATTTGCCTTCTGCTTGCTTTGCTACTCCTAAAGCTAATGAAAGTGACGGCATACGAGAGTAAACGTGGGGGAATCACATAGACGTTACGATGCAGCAAAAGGCAGTAAAAAGTTTGTAATGTATCCCTATTACGCGCTCCCGGTGTTACTGTCCTACACTCAGGACACAAAGCAACAAGCAGATATCTGAGTAGCTGCAGTGTAAAACAACAGGCAGATGGACAAAGACTCGAGGCCTCTAGATAACTTGACAGTTATGCTATTCGCAATAGTCGAGCATGCACAACGAAGCTTGAGAAGAAAGGGGTGACACAAAACATTCTAGGGAAGGAGTCAGCCTGCTTTGTAGGCACGAGCAACGAAAGGCTGGTTATTTTAGTGACTATGGTGGTGTATGATGGGTTCAACAATTACCCCGACATGAGCAAGTAAAACGGAGGGATGCATCCAGGATGATGATGAGCATCTTGGTACTGAGGTGTTACAACTATGCAATATGAGCTGCTTTAATGAAGTGCCCCTAAAAGGGACAAACTTACTTACCTTTTAACCTTTACTGCAGTTCTGATTCAATGCTGCAACAATGCAAGTGCCAATTTCGTGGTCTGTACAATCGTACATCGTGGCATTAAATTGTGGCAACATCTGGCATATTACTCGCTATACACTCGCAGCTCATTTGCCCCTCTTACGTACTTGAAGTTCGCCGCCCACACTCCTCGACTAAGGCTAGTTCCTTTTGACTGAAACAATTTTATTATTATATTATGTTTTTCTTTTTTTTAACTAAACCTGTTATTAATTTGTCACTAACCAAAATGTCAAAAAGCCGGCAGTCAGCGACAATACGGGAAAGAAGGGCAAGTACGTACACGTGAAAGTTCCAAGTTAACCACCGAATAATAATGTTTACTAATGCCACTGTGCTAAAATCTTTTCGTTCGCGTGTCGGATGGTATTCCACTGTTTCCGAAGTCGGCTAAGTATTGCACAACTCGGACCTTCGACGCAATCACGGGTGTCTTCTATGAGCCCGCGGCAACAGACCCTACGAAGTCACCCCCGGTCCTATTGGCGCGATAGTATTCGTACTTACCTCGGCTGCTTTTTCTGCCTAGGACGGTGTATACTCCCTTTCCTACACCAGCGGATCCGCTATCGTTCGAATAGAAAGCGACATATTTCCATATAAGGGCTGGCATACGTGGCAGCCGCGTACGTGCACGTTCCCTGGCTCCTCTGTCCTAGAAACGCAATACTAGCAGATTACATAACAGTTCTCTGTGCATTTATACAACCCTGATGACACAATATACCAAGGCCTCGCATAACTCGGAAGTGCGTCTCGCAATCACTCTGTTAAGGGTGCTAGATAATACCTTGCCCGAATAAGGAGCCGTCAATTTTTAATCTTCACAGTACCGCGATCACTGCAACCCAGCAATGACCCGCCAATTGATGCGCCTCGGGGTCCGCATTGTTGTAGAGGCTCCAGGTATCGGGTTAGCGAGCTACTTCGAGGTCCGTGTGATTGAACTGGTTGGTGTTTACGTAACGCAGAGCTACACTGTTCGTTGGAGCCGCTTCTGCCAGGAAATGTCAGTTTTCCGACGGATAGTTCCGAACCTAATTTATCATAGGAAATCACCAGCCAATAGGATCTTACTGAACCCCTCGCAATATTTTACTAATACTCAATGTCTTACCATCTGGCCTGTAGAAATAAAAAGTTATTCCGGCAAGGCTGCTTCTCTCTGAGAAAACGGTTCGTATAGCTTTAGCTTTAAATTTTTCCACACTAATCTTAAATTTCCGAAAAATCCGAAGCCCAGATCCATCTTTGTAAATGTCTACGCGCCCGCCGCACGATCTGGCCTTGTGGACACTTCGGTAACTAGGCAAGATGTTCGTATTTCCCAGCCCATCGCTTGGTAGCACCACCCGTAAGAGATCTCGAGCCGTTCGAGCAATCGTATCATGACTTGGGCGATATGACCAGCCGTCCTACCGCTTTAAACTGTATTAGCGTCGTCGTTGGCCGGCAGAAAAACTATCTTCAGCCACCCGCTTTTCAAGTACGTACGTAACCGAAAACGTGTATTTATTCATATGCTTGAATTATAACATTTGATCTACTACCATTTTAAAAAGAACATTTCTGTGCAAATAAAACGTACTATGCAATACAAGACCGCGAATAGCTTATGCGTCTTCAATTTAGTTACACGAATTTCGGTATAATATTAATTTTTATCTTAAATGTGCCATACCAAAGATGGTTTATGCGCTATTTTTTTACGTAAACAAGTCTTGGGAATTACCTGTTTTAGGTACAGCATAAAGGATGCCCCTACGAGGAGTCTAACCGCGGTGCCTCCTGCTCTACGTAGCTGGGTTTTCTCCAAAAGACACGGAACGGCATGGCAGTCATACGATTTGAATTGTTGAGGATTTAGCCAATATCTTCATTTCCCTCTAAATTTAGTATTAAGCAGGCTATTCGTTGATTTATTGACAACTTCGAAGCCCATAGCCGATCGTTGCCTGACAAAACCTTCGTCCAAAATATCGGAGAAATTTTGCTTCGTCCCTTACTCGCGGTTACACGTGTTTGTTGGTTATCGCATTGGCGATGGCCGATCATAGCTGTGAGCGCAGGAAGGGTCAAAGCGGTGCTTTAAAGTGACCTTATTCTAGACCGTGATTCTTCTATGGGCGAACACCTTCGAGACCCGGCTGCACGGGAATAGACTATTTACAACGTCATCGAAATGTGCTGTTCTAACAAGGACAATGCTGCACTTCAAGATCACTTTTAAGAATAGATCGGCCCCAGCCATTGTGATTCAGGCGTTTCCAATTCAGACCGCGAGTGTACCTTTTCTGTAGGAGATCTGTACAACGTAATTTGATTGTTAAACCCATTTTTAGAGTTATTTTCTCGCTTAGAACTACTTTTCGACATGATCATAAACACTCACAGGACCCAAATCAGTTACTAATTTTTCATTGGCTCCGGTGTGCGGCAGGCGACTTGTTAAAAATGGAAGGAAACGAGGATCAAAGCACTCTGCCTTATTTGTCAAGTGTTTCTAAAGCTCAAGCTCTCTACAAAAATCGCCGAAGGCATGTGCTCCATGCACAATCAGAAGGCATGACTGTACCTACGACAATAAATTCAAAACGCACGTATTTATGTACGCTTGCAAGGCAGTGCCATAATGAGAAATAAGTCGCAACCAAAAGCTGTCATTATTAGCGCAGCGCGTCACGATAAGTCATTACTTTTTTCGACGAATAGACTGCTCCTGACGAAGCTGGTGTAACTGAACTAGGCAGTAGATTCATTGATCGCCTAGTTGTCCTTTCAAGTTACACTGGACTATAGCTAACAAAAGTTCGTATGAACTTAATTTCTATGATTGGCTATTCCTACCAAACTTATTGGCCCCTCTCTTGGACGTTCTAGGACAGGTATTACCAGCACACGCGGAAGCTCGATTTTGACAAATAATTTTAGCAATGGAAGCCATTACGCTAGACAGCTTTCGATTCTTAACATTACGATAATTCAACTTTTGTTCCAGTAAGAGTAATACTGTTCATAACACAACTTCATACTAGTCAGGACCATAAAACTAGAATTAGAGGTCCACAGAACCGCGCCCTAGGATTCGCCAAATACTAAATGTGTCGCGTCCTTCTCGCAAGCCTACTACCTCACGCCTAACTATCAGGAGCAAACCACACAAGACAGCCGGCACTCCGATGTTTGTAGAATTAACTTTCTGTGTATTTGTTCGGTTTTCTTCGATCTCGAATGAACGCTATAGCATAAAGTGTGAAATTAAAACAACTAAAAAAAGGACAATCCATACTATAATTTTAGATCGCGAAGCATGTAGACGTTTATTTGTTTCGCAATTCGGATAAAGTAGAACTTTCCGGAAACGCGTTAAGGAAATCTTTATCCGTCTCCGACTCTGATCTCGTAAAACCGAGTACCTAATTCACCCTTGAACATCGTCCTTCTATCTTTATATCGATTCTTACAGTGAGAACTTGAAATGCATCCCTGAACTAGGCTAAAGGCAAGCTACCTGTGGTAGTTGCTCATCCAGCTTGGGCGCAATACGGCAGGCTAAATCCGAAATCAAGCGTCAACATACGGTTCGTTTCGTATTGAAATAGGCCAGCTGTCTGAAGCCATACGTTACCTACCATTTATAACGTTTCTTTACCATCTTGCCAAAAATAGTTCGATTCCACTTCAGCAAAATATCGTTGCGTGTAATACGCACACTCCGTTCACCGCCTGCATAATCTTTTACGACTTTATCTACATATATAGAAAAGCAAAAAGTAGATACGTTATATAGTCGAGCTAGATAGAAGCATTAGTAGCGGTATTCAAACTACACCGAAAGCAAATACAGTCCATATAGATGTATCAAGTTATGGTGAGATTCAATAAGGTCGATGCATATTTATCATATATTGTTTAGCTGTATCAGGTCACTGTGTCTGGCCTATTCAATCCTACGACGAAACACAGATGTCTCTGTACGCTCACGTTGATTCGCTTTGTTCGATCGGGAAAAATAATCCTGTTTTATATAGTCGTTGTAGTTGACAACAAACGAGCCTGACATCGGTTAGGCTTGTTTGTTGTCTATTGCATTACTAATGTCAGTGTCCTATTCTGCCATGGAAATGTAGCTATGCTTCCGATGGCCCGGTCGACGTGCACCATCAATAGCCTTCGGCTGGTCAGTATAATGGAACAAGCGAGATAAACTGACGATGAGCGAAGCGTTCCCGCTTTAGAGATCACATTTGAATTAAAAAACAAGGATCCAGCAGACACTTTTTCCGACGCGCTCTTATTGTGTTTATACTAGTAACCCTGAAGGCATGCTGCTAGGACAAAGTAAAGCTATTCTGTCCTTTTCAAGAGCTTCCCGCCAACTCTGCCAATCGGGCCCAGCACGACTTAATAAACGAGGCGAGAGAGTCGCAACTTTAGATAGCGTACAATACTCGAAGAGAGATATAGCAAACTTCAATATCAGTAAAAACATATTGATAGCAAGGCAGATTATGGTGCCTCAGTTCTTCCTCTTGATGGTGTCCATTCTTATACAGAAAGGGTATTTCCGTAAACCGAAGTCTCTGTAACGTAAGTTAGGAAATTAGACAAAAAATGTTTTAGGCTATCCTGATTAATGGATGTTTTACTCAGAGGAAATAAAAAGCATACGAGGGAAATATGTTTGGCTAGAAGAGAGCAAACGCAGCTCAAGTCCGCATTATAACGTTTTGAGGTCAAACCATTACTTTGAGAGCTCACACAGGCCAATGCTCCGCCAAGTGGAACTTCAACATAATTAGTCAGGCAGTTTGGAGGCAAAATAGTGTTGTCTGTTACCGTAATAACAATAATCACGTCGCAGTGCAAAAAATGCCCAAAACGAGATGCAGCCAAGTGGCAGATAAAAAAAAAGTTTGAAAATTTGGAAAAATCGCGCTACGAATAGGCTATTTTTGTTTCTATAAAAAATATTCACCATAGTATATTATTTTTCTATAGAAATAAAAATATATACATATATATTTGTAGTTAGATATATTTAGCAGTCAAGAAAAAGATAACGCAAAGCATGATTTCACGGTAGTATTTGACTAGCGGCGGAGAATGAATGAGCCTAACTAAGTCGCCGTTCCGAAAGAGTTCACAGCAAATGAAAATATTTTCACGAAATTTATCATTTTCGAAGCGGTGTTAATGGCTACAGAACTGTATAGAAACATATTCAGAAAAAATGCTTCGTACTCGGCTTTTATTTCCAATAATATCGCTTTCCCTTACATATATATCGCTCTATAATGCACACCTATAAATCGATACGTCAACCCCACTGATTAGAAAAAGGAGGATACTTCCAGCCACCGAATAAGTCCTACATGTTTGAAAATTGAAAGTCCCTATAAAACTAGGTGGCTCATCCATAGTAAGAAATGCTAAGCCTGCTTTCAATGGGCAGCGGACTAATCCTCTGCGTTTTCCTATACGCGTTCCTCGGTATGAGTCCGTTACACTTGGAAGTATGTTAGCAACAATGCAAGTGTAGCTTACAACGACGCCAGTAACCTCTTAACTTGACACGCATGTTCAGACAATACAATATAACTGTACTATAAGTACGCGATGAAGAAAATGAGGATGAGCTGACGGTAATCCCTTTACAACAACACTTCTTTGCAACTCAGTTTTGGTTAACTGAAAAAAGCAGCGTACCAAAATTCTAACGATATTTATCCGATATTATCGCCTTCGAGACAGCTAGTCGTACATAGACTATTTCCTGCTTAACCTGCCGCCGACGCACGATTGCCTCTGTGCAAATTTTCCTATCGATTACAATGTTGAATGGGAGTTTAGATAAACAAACGATTGTATCCGTACGCCATTTATAAAGTGCCGGTATTATGCCGTACGCATCCTCTAGTTAATCAGATCGATGCATAATATTACTTACCCCGCCATTGCTAAAGCCTATGTTACTTGCATACCGTGCGTTTCCTGTTAAATGGAAGATGTTGAACACCTCAATTGCAGTATGGCCATAATAGAATCAGGACAATCTCTATTTACTGGAGATTGTCCTAGAGTTCATAGAGACGGAATGTCATTCGTGTGTGATCCAAGATTGCACAATGAACAAACTGTCACAAAGTTATTTCTATTTCTCTAATGAACTACATATTTTTAGCTGTTAGATGAAATAACCGATGTGGCCAAACCGAACGGCCACATTAGGTCCGGTAAACATTGTCCTATGTTCCTTCCCCATCTATATATATATATGTATTCCCGTCCTAGATTCATTGATTAGCGTGCCATTCATAATTGACTGGCACGTACTTATTACAAGTATTGCGCGAGTACATAATTGCTCCCTTAGCAACTGGTAAGGTCCAGAAATATAATTTGAAATATATCCGAAATCTTTTTACCCGATTTTACCTTTTTTTTTTCTTTAATCCGAAAAGTTTTAACTTTTTTTTTTTTCTCTAACCTTTGCAAATAAATGTTCGCCTGACAATCATTCTAAATAGGCCTAAAGTGAGAATATTTTTTATCTCTCACCAGACATTAATCAGTTGCTAGTAACTGTCTCCGCCTCTATATTTGTAAGTTGTACAGATTGGATGTTCTGTTGTTAAAAGAAGACACTCTCTAATTTTTTTCGTATGCTACAATGTTACTTGAATCTAAATAAAACTCCAACGGTGATCATTGGGTCAACGACTAACTTCAGTTATTATCCAATGGTCTTGTTAAAGTTCGTTTTTGCAAGCGGCAAAGCAAATGATGAAAAATTACTTAAAAAAATTGATTTAATTGTTAAAAGATAACATTTAAAGTAAAGCGATTTCAATATAGTCTTTAGCTCATTAATCTACAAAAGATAAATGGAAACACAAGTACCATCGGCAGAAATGTTCTGTATGTCTGCCTTTTTGAACACTGCTAATATCTTCGATGTCAATACTTTTATTATTAAATAGATACTAGGATAATTTTTGCATCAATATTTTTCTTTTCATATTTTTTTTCCAAATGTATGTGTGTACCATGAATTGAACCGTCTAGGGACTAGATTACATTCTTTTTTATTTTAAAATTCGTTATTTTAGTCAATCTCAAGTTTATTAGCAACAGAGATTCACTCATCTATTTAAACTTATTCCCATATTTCGAATTCGCTCAAGGCTAATTCTGTATATTGGTGGCATCTTATGTTTTGTTCTTCGTGTTATCCCTTGTCCCTGGAATCAAAACTACTGGAAATGCTCGCGACCTCTAAACTCGAACGGTTCCAATATAGAACCAAAGTTTACGTTATTTTAGTGAAAGTTACTCGCGTTATTGACGTTTCACCATATCTCAACGGTTGGCACGCGTTTGGCGTATCGATCTGACCCACTGACGGACAGACTGGTGACCACGGCCTTGTTTTACGAATTAGTGCATAAAACGAAGTTCGATGAATAGACTAAAAGAGGTTTACGGTGAAGTAAATAGCCTGTATGCGCTTCTGGGCGTTGAACCTAATGCGTCGGGTGATGAAATTCGCAAGGCGTACCGACGCCTTGCCCTTAAATGGCACCCAGACAAAAATCCCGCTTGTAAACAAGAGGCTGAGCGACAATTTCGTTTGATATCTGGTGCATACGAGGTGCTCACCGACTCCAAACGCCGAAGAGACTATGATAATAATCTGGCCGCTCAGTTCAACCAGCCGTTCCGTCATCATGCCGATGTCCCGAATTATATGTATACCGGCGCTATGATGGCCTTTGACGAGCTGTTATTTCTTCTAAATCTTTATCCCCAGCAGACATTTATGAGCAACAACATGGGCTATTTCACTAGAGGAGCTATCTTCAAAGACGTCCAAAAAGTGACCACCATGCAAAACAGTCAAAAGTTCGAGAGAAAGACAGTGATTGAGAACGGTCGGGAAACTGTTGTCTTCAAACACGACGGTCATATTGTAGGGCGGCATGAACGCATCCTACCGTTTCAAGCAGCGCAACACTGCAACACCTACTTCTTCGATTTGTCTCGGCCACAACCACAAGGCATTAATACGTTCCATATCTATCCACAACCATTACACGCCACTTGTGGTCAGCCTGCAGGACCACAAGTGTTCTGCTCGACATATGTGCCCCCCCCAGTTACCACGGTACCCGGTGCCCCGCCACCGGCGGCACCACCATCACCATCACCACCACCACCGCCGCCGCCGCCGCCGCCGCCGCCGCCGCCGCCGCCGCCACCACCGCCACCGCCGCCGCCGCCGCCGCCGCCGCCGCCACGTTCAACACGGTCACCCCCAGGTGGTATCGGCGCACGTGGGACACCGCGCCCTCTTCGACGTGCGACTGCCCGTTCTCCGCCCCCTCCTGCTCGTCATCCTCCTCCACCGCCACCACAACCCCCACCAATTCCACCTCCACCCCCACCCCCACAACCGCCACCACTGTCTTTACTTTTTCAACACATCCAGCTACCATCAACGTTTTCCCCCATATTTCAGCACCCGCTATCCACGTGTCTGTTCTACGAACCTGCCCAATCCCAGACCGTTCCTGCGATAGTGTCGGATGCCGGTGATCAGCCGGATGATTCAGGTGAGGACAAGGCCGTAGAAGACGAAGTAATGCTAAACGATACTTGTGACGGACGCGGTACTTACACTGAGTACGACCCGGATGATGGTTGTGGTGACGATGATGAAGGGGGATGGCCAGTATAGCAAATCGGCATCCCCGTGACGGCACGGTAAGAACGTCTACCGGGAGGCCTAAGTGGATCGGGGCGAAAATGAGCGGTAAATACGTATATATTATAGTTAATCTGTACAGTGAACTAATGGGGCTAATTTAACAAAGAACGAAGAAAGAAAACGGGTTGACAACGTTTTGAAAACAATGTTTGCAATAAAACCTGAACAAGAATCACGTTTATATTATTAGAAAATCGAGATAGTTGCACAAAATGTAAGTGTGTAGTATCTAAAAAGCCTTCAGTTTTTTGTAGGTATTTTATCTAGGCGATTATATCATACACAGAAAATTGATTTGGATTGTTTCCTGTTGCAAGAAAAATATGCCGCCTTCTTCTGTGGCTGGGAAAGTGCACGTCAATGTGTAGAAATGTGTTTGATTCGTCGACAGACTTTATCCCTTATACTTGCGCTCAACACTCATCTTCGGACTAATTGAAAGACCAATGTACAATGCTATATGCTACACTATATGCTATATAAGACGATACCTGTAGTAGAAACCGTTTTTCACGGCCCTTCGCCGAAAGCTTTCGGTGTCGCAGTTCCTATAGGACTCTTTACATCGTGTTTAATTTCATGTAACTAAACATCTGCCGTAAAACTAGTGTTATATAAAAATAGCACGTATAAGCACTGCTCTAAGCAAGTGGTTATCGTTGCTATTCGCGAAGGAAATGCTCTACATCAGTATCGTATGAATTTAATTTCTATTCACTCTTAATTCGATTATGATTATCACTATTATTTATACAAGCGTTCTGTATACCCATTTAGCAACGTTGCGCTAGGGCTCGTTTTTTCTCGGCGATTGCTCGCTACTAAAGCCATATGAGTATATTTTTCATCCACATTAGCATTAGCAGCATAAAGCTGTTCTGATTCTGTTGGGCACTCCCCATTCAGTCGTAACGGCGACCGTGACATGAGTCGGCCAGCTTCGCGATCCGTATGAGGATCGAGTAGACCGAACGTATCCTTCGGCGTCTTTTTACTTGCGTTATCGTTTTGTCAATTAACCAAACCTTAGGATGATTAATTGTCGTCTTTGCTGTCGACCCCGCTCATATACTGATGCTTATAGAGCTCCATCAATGCACATTGTCAATACTACATACCGAAGCACGCGGTTTTACCTAAGGATTTACGGGGCATCTTCGCTGCTGTGGGTCCTCATTTATTGGTCGTTGAAAACCGAAATAGGATTTCTATTCAGATTGCTTGGGCACTCAACAGGGCGTCTCAGTGTGTTAGTCTGGCAGGAAGAAACCGTTGTAGACTAATAACCCCACGACTCTACACGTCTCTTGGCTAAAAAATCTTTTAAATCAGTTTTATTCGAATGACAATATAATGGTTTGGCTGTTTTACGTCCCTCAGCGACAACTACTTCTCACGGTCCCGCAAAAATCTTATCAAGCATACTACCTTACGTAGCGTGTGCAGTGTTTACGTTTCTACAAGTTGACGAAGGCATTCAGTCTTTAGTTGGGATAAAATGGCCTATGCGATTATAGAACCTAGCGCGTGTGCTGGGAAACTTTCGCGCGCTGCCGGGCGCGAACCAAGATATTGTGATTACTTCCGCTAAAGTCAGCAGGAATTCATAAATAATCACTTCATATTTCAGTTAACATGAGCATAAAATGAATGCAACAAGGTTCAACGATTACGTGAAAGCGTCTACTCAGCTTTGTTAGTGAGTTCCCTGCTCAAATTTAACCTATAACCGAATCACTGACGCGTAATTATGGACATATAAATGGGGTCTACATTGAGGCTGCGGTAATCTTTCCCAAACTGTTATGTTTATTTTAACACCGTTTACCTTCGTGCGTAGCATGTGTACATCGTAAATAGATTAATACGAGGAAGAAATTATGTACCAATGGATGCCTCAGATGGCAAGCAGACCCGTGAAGAATAATGGGTTTCAAGCATTTAGGCGACCGGCGGATTCAGAGTTTCGAAGTCGTCAATCTAAAACTGGGAACACATTTAAGTATTAGTGATGATACGCAGATAATTCTGTGTTACCATATCTATATCCACTTTCATTTAAGCAGCAAGCTTAATTTTTTCCCACCTGTATATAGCTAAACTAAAAATGGTGATAATATTTGCACGTACGTTATTATTCATAGCGCTCAAAATATATCTGCGCATTACTGTTCATCATTTTTAAAATGGCTATATATTTTCGAAGTATACCGGCATGATTAAACGATGAATGGTAGGTTTTTCTGTTTACTTTTGCAAGCCATGTTTGTACTGAGAACTAAGCTAGCTGCCCGATGTCCCCATTAGCTACAACGAGTGGGACTTGCTGGGTCCGCCCAGAACCGTCATCGCACAGACCGTCGAAGCCTGCCCTCGTGGTTCTACTTTATTTATAAAGCCGGCAAGAAAGTACAGACGACCACTTTGCCATGCTAAACCGGTCGGTCGTAAAGATCTCCCGTGGGTAGATTCAGGAGATACTACGGCTTTAGAGAGCTGATTACGAAAACAATAGGAGGTTATTTCTTGACCTGATCTCAGCCTATACACGAGGGTTAGCTCATCTGTCAATGCATCATGTCAACCGGATTAAAAACAAAATACTACGTTGGTATAAAAAAAAAAACAGGCTTATTTTTTCTTTTAACTTTTCGCATGAATATCTATAATGCTTGTGATTGTCCTGTTGGTCTTCTGTCTAGCTGCCGCCCTGCATACACGCAAAAATTGAAGCGAGATGGGTTTGTTATACAACGAAATGGAACGTAATGGTACTGCGACAGCCTTTAATTGGATCACACACATGCGTGCTGCGACTAGAAGTAATATTAACAAATTGCAGGGAAACGATAAACGAATGAAAGGACAATAACGTACGCTTAAATACGTTTTGGCAAATAAATTGAGACTATTGAATAAGGCTGCTGAATTATACTTTCATTAGGAAATTGCGATTATATTAGGTCCATACGATTGTTAAGAAATCCTGAGAATGTGATTCTAAACTAATATGTACCGGTTAGATAAGCGCTTTCAATGTAACATAGATAACCTCGAAATATTCGAAGTAACGGAGTATTCAAGACTACAATCATCCAAATTGAGCAAGACGAGCTTTCGAGTCGAAAATTTACTACGATGCGCTTATCTATGAAAATGATTTGTCTTGACGAAAATCACTTATTAAATCAGTGTGTATAGAATGAACAATCCTAGACAACAGTAGTCGAACAAAAAAGACGTAACCAATAAATATCACGTACAGCATATGTAGGCTATATTTTGTAGGCTAGAGCAGCCGGGCGTTTTATATTATCACGGATTTAAAATGTGTACATTTTCTGAGATCCTAAAACAGGCCTGAGTGGTGAGCGATGGACAAGTCATTTCGGAAGCAAGAACGCCCTAAGAATTGAGCGAACCTGTATGCTACAAAAGACATCGTTTTATCAATACAGGTCACTTTATCCATTCCAGTTTGTGCCTTGTCGTTACACAAAATCGTAGAACTGCAACAGGTTATTTTTTGAACCGCAGCCGGCGATGGCTATGACGGAAGGACATGTCATCTATACGATCCATGAATGCTTTTCCGACCGCTCGGACCCATAACAATACAACTTAATTAAAGCGTTTTTCATTCATATGAAAACTGCATCGAAAGGGAAAGTATAACATTTGATATTACTTAAAAATGGCAATGAATAGTAAATAAAACTGCTTAACGTAAAAAAGCGACCCGGATGAGCGAGATAATTGTAGTTAGTCGAATCGCATACACAATATTGCTATATAAATTTTATTTTTTTATATCTATATATATTTTTTTTGTTTTATAAAAATACACAATGTTTAGATTTTACGGTTCCCGATAGCTGAAAGTGAATTTCTACCGGCACTTAGCAAAGCAAACAGTGTGTTATCGACAAAGGCCTAATAGCTTTATGAATCAGCATACAATATTATATATAGCTATTCAATCAGGTCATCATCATCTGCCTCGGTTGTTGAAAGACAATGAAGTTTCCAAGACGAATCTACTCAAGACCTTATGGGAAACTCTGTCGTATAGCTGAGTGGGGGATTCGACTTTCCAGAAAAGAAAGCGATATTACTTATGGGAAGAATATCTTATGTGTCTATGCATATTTCTTATTGATAATGAACTTAGTTTCGTTCAGCACTAGAATATAGAAAGCATAATCCTAGCAGAATCTAAGTAAGTGGAAGTTATATAAACGTATCTACGAAGGCGAATCGCCACCACAGGATCCGAATTTGATAAAAAAGGAAAAAATTTGCTAGCCTTAATATTTACTGCCCAGCATTGTCCTATCAAGATTAACCACCAGTTGCGGTAATTTTTTGACCCATTTTGCATTGGATCACAAGAACACGGCTGTTTACTATCATGGCACACCCATTAAATGATGAAGATAAAAATCCAAATGTATTTCTAGTTTCTCATCCTGTGCTATAATCCTTTATATTATACATTTGATACAAAATGCGTGCCTTTCAGGAAGCTTTGCGATTAGGTCAGCTATGTTCAAATCGACGTAGGTAAATATTAACGGCGACCGCAGAGTTGACGGTTGACATCGATCAAGAGGTGAGGTAGAAGTGTAGACGAATTGGGTAAGTAGTGATTGATTACGGTTTTCAGTGTGCTAGGATTCGTCTGTAAAAATAGACCAAGATCGTCGAAAGCTTTGAAAAAGAATAGCAGTAAAAAACTGTGCTACGTCTAATTTGCACTAATAGCCAATACAAAGAATTTTGTCATTGCCGCAAACTATAGGAAAGAAACAAAAAAGGATCTTCCTCGAACTAATGACGCCGTGCTGCAGCCAAATATATATAGGAAGAAAAAGTTTCTATAGATGTATGATTATGAAAAAAATAAGTAATACGGCAATAGCAAGATTAGGCGATAGAGGCGCATCACTTACTTTGCAGCTCAATAAACTCTATTTACAACATACTTTTTATTTTCGTAGACAGTTTGTTGTCTTTATCGATATAATTAATGTAGTGTGATTACGTTCATTGGATCATGATGATACAAACATGATGTTCCTCATGTACGCAGACCTCTCTTCTACTAGACACGATCGTCTCGGAATAGATGGCGGTACCCCCCAGATCCACCGTCGCGACCGCAGTGTTTGTCAGTGACGAATTGATATTGACAGTTAACGTGGCACCAGGACTATCTCTCGTAACAATATGACCGCGCATCTTACAGCCTTGATAATCAGAAATAGAATTGTTCTATAACTTAACGTCATTGTAGTTACATTATATGGAACAGGCTGTCTGTTTGGCTTCCAAGTTAATATCAGTGGTGTAAAACAAAAACGTAAGTGTCGAGATAAGTACCCATTAACGCACGCATGAGATCTATAACACTATTGATACGTCATGCTGGTTTGTGTCGGACGTAAAATACGAAAAAGAAATACGTCATGAACGCTGTGAATACAAAATTTCGATCATTGAAATACGAGCGAATCTCATGAACAGGTACCATGCCGGTTTTGAAGCCACTGAAACATCTGGCATGCGGCCCACAAGCTTTAACGTGTATGCATGAAGATGACGAGCAGTGATGACTTTAATTATACTGCATTATTTCTAATTCAAATATGTTTGTCGTCTAATTAGATTTCTCATTATGTTTTTTTAATGTTGCTATGTACCAGACAATGTTTGCAGGCTTGTTTGTATGCTAGATGGTTAATTTTTGTACAATGAGGATTATTATGCAAAACCTCACTAATGAAGTCGAGTTTCCCATAATGATGTGCTGGTGGTTGTAAAGAGACTCGACTCAATGAGTTGCAAACCAGGCGATCGTGTTATCGCTGTCTAACAATTTTTGTGACGATGCATTTAACGCAAACACCTACATCTCCTGTCTTCGTTGCAAACATAAAAAAGGCGCTTCATTAGAAGGTACAATGAAGGGTAGTTTTTATTTGCCACTTGTTACCTTCACACGGAGGAATATGTCCGTATCACGTACCTATATAAAATAATACCGTCTTTCGCATCAGCACGCCGATAAGGGTTCTTACTTACGTATCCTGGCGTTTTACACTTATATACTGTGCGCAGAGAGCAAGAACAAACGAGGCGACTTTAAAGGACCTATCCTACGCAGCTGTCATTAGTACAAATTAAAATGTAGTTCTTAGATAGAGCACTAGTAAGGACTTCGTTCGTCTGAAATGTAAAAGGACGGCGGAGTTGACGATCGGAACGTCTGTAGGAACACAGTTGTTTATAAATGGTCGGATCATCATCATCATCATCATTTGCGAAGGAGTCATTCGTCCTGAAGGATGGGTAGCGCAGGGGGTAACTCGACGACAAATAAAAGTGCAAGTAGAAAAAGCAAAACTTAACAAAATAAGTTTCAAGGTAAAAGCCTTATAAAAAGCTCGTTCCAAGGAAGAACTTCTAAAGCTGTTAAATTCAAGCCGCGTGGCAAGTACCCGTCGTCCAGGTAGTTGCGAGTCTCAACGATTTATGAGGGACGCAAAGGAACTTCAATGGGGACCCTTGTCCAAGCAGTACATGTTCACAACGCACAAGCTGCCCAAAACGTAGAACGTGGTTTTACGATTACGAATGCCGTTTTATCGTGTATGATATTGAACAGGCGTTAGATAGGGTGTCGACGTCATCGGCATCACACGAAAATATGACGCGATAGGCCATAATCAATTGGCAGTAATAAGACGGCAAAGAGCGAAGTACGTGTGTCAAAGGGAGATATCACACTTTCGGTTCGACGATTCTCATTTCCTACTTTCAACTCGTTCACACTTACCTTCCTCTCCTGTAAGCCTCTTTGCCCCAATATATTTGGCCACCTCTAACTGTAGCTCAAACTTCAAAAACCATTAAAATCAATGCGATTTTTTTTACCTGTAAATTTATCAATAATATCATAATCATTGTAACAATGGCTGTCGCATTAACTGTTTTTCCGTTGTCTCCTCTCGCAATAGCAGCGTTTCCACGTTAAATTTCATTCGGGTGTGAGCGAAATCACACGTCTGTTATACTGCAGCTATGGAAGAAAGTCCCGAAATAATAGTCACGGCCATATTATCAGGGTCGCGCCCACGTGCGAAACGAGTTTTCTACTAAATTTCGCGAAACACGATCGACAAATGATAGCTAAATCTAGTGAGGAACGAATATCTTATACCTAGAATCTAGGAATATGCAGGTGTAGTCACCGCATGGCTTACTTTTTCTAACGCCTCAAGAAAGCTAAGGCCGAACGACAAGATCCTAACCATTTCTCTTACGAATTCTACAGCTTGACGCGGTTGCTCGTAATGTGCATGAGTGAATCCTTTACATAATATGGGTAAGAAAATATTTTTTGGACGAGCTTTGTTTTTTACGAATGTGTATCATCACATATTAATTGACTTATAGTTTCAAGGGGTATGCAGTACCAAATAATAATTATCGTTTTCATTTTTGGTTGTTAATATAGACTGTATCGGTTTAGCGTTAGAGGTCTTTTAACTTATTTACTTGATTTATTAATATTTATTATTACTTGGTTTAGATGGTATCTGTTTTCGGCCAGACCTTTTATTAATCCTTGTAATTAAGGCCGTCACGAGAAGAAAGAGCTAATCTTATATCACTTATATGTACATATAGCAATTTGGAACATCATCCAAGCTTGATCTGAGTCGATACAGCCAGCCGAATGATGCTAGATTTTCCATTAGCTCCTCCTTTATCCTATCAAATAGTCCGATATATATGGTTTTTTGTACCAGATTTTTTTTTGGTTTTTTTGTTTCCCAGAATTATTAGTCAGTTATTAATGATGCTATCAGCTAGTAGTCTGGCATATATAGTTTATCACGATACTAAATGCGAAATCTTCATCATCAGTTAGCACGAAAACCCAGTAAATGAATAAAGAGGTTTAATATGCGATACACCTATTAGTATTCTTTACGTTCTCTCCCTATTTTTTTCCATTGTGTCGTTTTTGGGTTCCGAGGTTCCGAGTCTGGAGCAATTTCAACGCGCTGCAAACAGCTGCGAGACCACTCGCTACGACGCTTCGTATAGGATGCCCATAACCAAAACTTTCATGCTGCGCAAATATATAGTTACGACACGTAACTGGAGCGTTGTTTTAACAGTCGTCTATTTAGGCGATGGTACGCATTTAATGAACCCTCTATTCTAATAGAGAGTGACGGGCATGTGACGGTACGACGTATATTGATCGATTAAAGTTAACGAATTCGTAAGTAAGTACAAGTAATCAGCTAACCACTCATCATGCGTATGTCAAAGAAACACAACTCACGGTGCGCTTCCCTTATGCTTGCTCAGCCATTGAATAAAACTGGCACGTTCCTGGTAAGTTGAGACTATTAACCGCAGGACGGATCAATTCATGTTCATCTACATATGAATCAGTGATTTGCCAGAGCAAAGCGTCCAATTTATAAAACTACGCTGTGCAGTTATGTAGTAATACCAACATTCACTTCCATCAGTATATTAAACTTCACGTCCTAATTTGTTTTTTATGTCGTAATATTTTTATGCCGGGTAACCCTGTAATATGGTGCTCTATGAGACAAAATAGCATAGATCTATTGACTCCTAGCCTTTTCATCACATTTGTATATGTTTGGTCGTTACAAGTGAATTCAGCGGATTTTTGAGCTGCGCGCCATTAGCAGACGAATTCCACTGGTAAGTACTGCAGTGCTCGAGAACCGTGTCAGTGAAAACAGCTTAAGTTAGCTCGAGGATAAAGGAGTTTAAAAAGGAAAACATCTTTTTCTTAAAAATCAACGTTTGTGGTTTTTCTCGTTTTTTTTTTGCTTCTCGAAAGCCACAGTACCGCAAAAAGTCATCGGAGATAATGGGGTCAATACGTAAATAGTGCAAAAGTTTTTCAAGAGCTGTGAGCGGTGAAAACCAGCGAAGAGGTCATTGGAATTCGGAACGCAAAAGACAGGAACGCACCGCCAGAATCGACGAGGCCTTTGACAGAAGCAGAGTTTTCAGCCTCAATCAATGTGAATTATTAGTTTAGGTATTGGAAGTGCGGAAACAAAAGTGGTTTACGAATACATGAGGTGTAATCCACGTACAATTTGCGGGACTTTAGCCAACGGCATTTATTAAAAAGTCGTTCTAGCCCAACTAATTCAGAAGTTGTTCTTGCTCGCACTAGCCTGGTTAGCACCTGAAGTATTAGCCGATATTTACGTCAACAAGTTGAGAGATTAAAAACACAAACACTATTTTGATCCCAATCAACAAGACTGAATCAGCTAGCTGTGTTGTGACACAGGCCAACCGAGCCTACACACGTCTTAATCATTATGTAGGATATATATATAGAAGCTCGGAGGGCCTGCTCCATGCGAAGACACTTAAACACCTACCTGTAAAGAACTGTTTCTTTTTGTGCCTGCTGCTTAGTCTAGCAAGTTGTTACATGCTAATAGGATAATTTTTTTTCCGGCGCCGGAGTCCCCAATTGGGCCACGTTGAACTGCTACCTTCTACTGAAATTAATAAAAAGGAGAGCATGCTTTGTCTTGCACTTAAGGTCTTAGTTTAAAATACGTTACTCGGTGTTGTTCGCTTGAAATAGTATTATGTTACGTTCATGACTGTTTACGGAATATTAGACAGCTTATCCAGTGTGTAGTACTTAAAATCCACTGAAACATAAGCCGGCCATAACGAGGCAGGCATTTAGACGTTCAGGGTATTGCTGCTAGGAAGTGTTAACCTTGTACAAATAACGAGGACGCAGCAGCGGTTCGTATGAGTCGATTATTTTATTGATAACGCGAAATATTATTCGATGATAGCGTGCGTAACGTTGCTGCCATGCTACAACTTCTATACACAAGCATCCATGTAAAATGTCTAACATAGTGCCCTCATAGTTTACCTAGCATAAAAAAGAAACCTCAGACATAATGTGAAGTGCCAGTAAAGCAGCTTTGAGCCCAACTGTCAGCAGGGCAAAGCTTTTCGTATGGGGCTTAGAAAAACATAACGAACGTTATTATTCTCTACCGTAAGCTCGACGAAGCCGACGTATGGCGTGCTAGGTCCAACCGCCATAGTATTTAGCGAACTAACGCAAGTAGCAATCCCATATTTATTGTCCACGAGGCATAAGACTATTCACACCATTCTCGTCACCATCCTTTCTTTATATTACTACACCACATTGTACTCTAATTTTGGCAGTTCCGCTTGATACCATCCTTTATGTCGCTCAGGGCGAGTTGACGCGGCTCTTAGCTATTTTATTCAGCTGCCACACAGTGCTGAATGAATATTTCTGTCTATTTAGCTTATACGATATTATTATATATTTTATTATTATTATATATATTATATTATACTCTATATATATATGTATATATATATATAGAGGATAGACCTGTGGACGTTAGCATCCATAGTTGTTGCACTCAGGGGTATAATATTAGAAAAGTCCAAAGAGGTGTTCTTCAAGCGCAGCCTTGCGGACGAAGCGCCCCGTTCAAGTGAATCCTCTAATTTTTTCATTAGCGTACCTGTACATCTTTCTCTCATTCGGAGAAGTATATTAACCACGTGGCATAAGACCATAACGGTACGGTAATGAGACGTTGTCTTGATTATGTTTCTCCTACGTTACAGTATACCCAACTTAAAAAACATACTTCCTTTTTCAGAAACAGATTTCGAAGTGTAGAAATGTAGATATGTCAGGACATATGGTCAGATATATGATGTTCGAAATAAGATTAAGATGCGGGATTTTTAAGCGACATGCGTATGGAACTATTCAAAATAGGAGCTTCAGAAAAAATGGTCTTAAGGGGAAACTTTTGTGCAGATGCCTCTATATCTTTTCTGTTCAGCATGAGCTTGTACGACAAGACAAAAGAGTTCGGAAGTAGTCGGTGTGCCGTCGAACGTGAGTTTCACTTCTATTTTACCATCGAAATACGTGAGCAATGCGTTTCATATCCTCTTAATGATTTTTCACTATTAAAAGGCGATTCGTCAAAGTCACTGAATTTTTGATGCTATACGTATTTTTTAGCTCTTATGTCCAGTATAAACTTTCTTCTTCTAAATAAGTAACCCCATATTACACACAAATATAAATATGTTCTATAACAAACATTCAATAGATACCTGAGACAACTTACGTTGAATCTATATATATATATATATATATATATATATATATCTATATAATCTATATATATAATCAATGGTTCATAAAGAAGTACGTTTGATTATGAGTGCGTGACAAATTAGATTGCTGAAAGGCAGAAATCACTGCCTACGACATATCGAAACATAATTATCTATCATCACAATACTGTTGCCAAATACCTGTAAGAGGAATATTCTTGCATTTTGTAATGGTGGCTTGTATGTACCCATAAAGTGTACATTTCTTTTTTCAACCTAAACATGAGGCGTAGGCCGTAGGTACTGCCACGTCCTTAACGCCAGTGACCCTGAACGCATTAGCGTCGCCCAATACAATTGACATTTATAGCGTTTTTTACAACGGATTAGGAATATTCTCGAGCATCATCGTACAATGCGCTTGGCGCTAGAAGATTGGAAGTGAATTTTCGTAATCTGCGCAAAGAAAAAGCTCATCAGTTTGATAGGCGTGCCCGAATCAACCTATCGAGACACAGCGCGTGAGATGAGTTCAGAGCGCAAGTTGAAGATGCGAGGACCACAAAGAGTTCTATTCGAAGTTGGAAGAGAGGCTATATATAATACGCACTTGTTCCAAACTTCGATGTAAAACTATTCGTTGCTCACACTAGATTCGCTGGCAATAGTTAAGTTTTGAGATGCATTTTTAGTGCAGAGCTTAAAAAGCTATGTTTCTGACAAGAAAAAAAAACAGAATTCCATTGATTCAGGCCCCGCAAGCGATTCATACAACACTGCAAGTGTAAGGAACAAAGGAAAAGGCAACTTGATGCGAAATGCAGTTCAATGAAATACAACGTTTACCTTCCCGAGTGTAATACGTAAAATGAATTAGAACTCCTCCCGTGGAAGGAGGATCGACTATACATAGAAATGTTTATATTGAATATGGCGAAGATTTGCAAACCGAGAGGATTGTGCGAAATGGAAGTCGCCATCTTGGACCATGACAAAACACTTCATCCCGGCGTGTCAATTAGGATCAATCAATGCTTCGTACGATAAACGATTCCTTCACTGGTCGGTCAAATAGGTTACTTCGACTGCTGCCAAACATCTTAAATTCGTCACGGTGATAATGCAGCGATAACGTATTTGCTTACCGAACGCACTGGTAGCCCAGATTCGAAACCAGGCGTAAACGAGCTTCGTTCTGTGCCAAGAGTCTGCGAGTCGAACTAATGCTTCACGACCGTACAGGACTTGAAATTCGAAATACGACAGACATTTTGATTCTGAAATTTTATCAGACATTTAGAGCCTGGATGCCCCACAAGGTGAGTGACGAGACCCGGCTTCTAATTATCTTCCACCATCCTGATTAGTGTTGGACAGCACGCAGTGATCGATTTTCACAGACATTTGTTAGGGATGATAAGAAGTAGCACACTAGAAAATAATGTCAGTGACTACGCTGAAACACACCTAAATCCAGAACTAAGCCAGACAAGTGACGATTTACGTTTCATGTGACTGGTCCTTATACAATGGAAAATCCTGAAGTATCTAAAAAAGTTGAGAAGCACCTGTGAAATGTTTAGTTGCACAGAGAAAACGAGGCTATACAACATAAAAGGCCTAAAACACAAGGTATTCTTTTCCATACCAACGCCAAACTACACATAACAAGTATCCACGCGGTAACGGCTTGAACGAGAGCTGGCTCTATTGCATTCACTCCAGGCTCCACTAGAGACTATTACCGCCCTCTCCTATCGTTAGTTGACGAACTAGGCTGCAGTGTAGCAGGACAACAAAGGCGATCTATTTAGCTGTTCAGAAAGGTTCTTGAGTACCAAAACTAAGAATTGCTTCCTTAAAACAAGATCAAACATTATTCTGTGATAGTGAATGTTCCGCTTGTTGATCTGCATAGCTAGTGAGTTGTTCAAATACTGAAAACAGCAAGTGTACGATAAATAATTTATGTGGCTTCCACAAAATAAAACAAAAATCGCTAATGGGCATTTGAAGAGCAACGTAAAATGTAAATCGCTCAATGTGCTGAGTGGAAGTTAGTGGATAAAAACAAGAAAATGAGTGCGTCGGCTCCGTCGAGTGAAATTTCTGGGCTAGAATCCAACCTCGTTATGTCTGGAGCTTGTTGCTTGGGTGAAACCTAATTTTCTCACAAGTACGTTTTCGTGTATGAACAGCTAACATAGGAATATGGCCAACAAGCATACCTTAGTCCTTAATAAAGAGACTTTGACCACTCAGAGAAGTACTAGTGTTCGTGGTACGCGTACACGTGGGAGCTCGTAAACTGAATACATGCTAACGTTTATGTATCATGCCGAAGTAAAACACCAACAGGTACACATCGTGTAAAATGAAGCTTATATCCTCAATTCGATCTTGAAAGCATGAGCGAAATAAAATAGTGGTATTACATCTCTGCAGTAAGCAGCAATAGATGATTCTTGAAGGTAACGCGTTTAGACAATTTCATCTTATTAGTGCATTTGGGCTTAAACGGTCTTCTCGTGTATATATATATTCTGACAACAAAAGTGAACATTTCTTTTCACTTGCTTATAAAATTTACTTGCTCGGTTATTCCGTGGTTACTTTTAATTAAAGGATACACAGATACCGACTGCTAGTAGCCGTCCTTGATGCAAATTTGTCACTCGACGAATCATGAACAGGAAGCACTGCTGTTACCATAAATTGGCCATAAACTAAAGGTGGGATAATAAACAGTTTCAAATAAAGATGATCACTTCAATAAGCGTCTTTTTTTTTTTAGTCTGAAAAGATTCCTTGTTGAGCATAAGAAATTTCCATTACGATTACTAGCAAAATGGCGTCAGGAAGACTTCCTGCAGAAGATTCAGACACTCAACTATAACGATGATTGTATACCTGGAAATCTAGTTTAGATGTACGGTTCTGCCAAAAACAATTAGGTTAGGTTTCCTATATCCTTGTCGGTTAAAGGTGTCTACGGGACTAGCGTTCTAGATCGAAATATTGTTATCTAATAACAAAATACTTTCCACAGGACAGCTATATAACATCGATTACTAACAGCGCGTTAGATTGAGACGCTGACCGCGAATACCATAACGAAATGATGAAGCTCTCAGTTACAAACCTTGTATATAATTTACATTTTTCAAAGCATGTATCTAGAATAGTTTTGCTGCCATTGCTTTTTAGGATAATGGGGCGTGAATGCTGGACACAAATCGAATTCGTCGGATACCCGAAATTCTGTTTATGGTGGTGCTGATCCGTCAGAGCTGAAGCCACGCGACGAGGTTTTTTAATTCGCATGCGTTTTCTGACGGGTCCTCCAGTTTCGCCAGGCCAGGGCCTTCAAAAGAATATCTTCGACGGATATCTCACTTCGCGGACATTCGGCTGATTTGCAATAAACCTTTCGGCGAAATTTTAACCGAATTGGGTAGCCTTTTTTCGAATAGCTTCTTTTTCGCTGGGCAGCGATATTTTGAATTTGTTGTATTTTGTCTGTCGTAAAGACTCTCTACATTACTGTTAACAAAGCATTATAATGATCGATTGAGGTCCCCTAAATGTCCGCTAAATAGACCACGAAGCATCTGCCTTCGAAATCCGAAAATAACACGCCGACGAAAGTTTATTTCGCTGAAGGGGAAGCTAAGTTCGATATATGCACTAGATCTTAATATTACCTAGAGCGATAACTGGACAGTATATTATATAAGTGATTTACCAAGCCCCATAATCAGGGTCACTCGCATGTCGTGTACTCAGTGCGTAAACGACATGCATCTTCATGCAGACATATAGTTCTTGGTGAAGCGTACCCGTACCTGACCAATGCAAGAGCGACAGGCCCAGTTTCGCTCGACAGCAGTTGTACGTGCCTTTGCCATTGATCAGCGTCCCAAGCTTGTGAACGATGAGGAAATAGCTTAGGCCAGCCAGTAAAACTAAAAGGAAGCAATCGCTCAAATTTGACTCAGATGTCTAGGCGACACTGAAAGCATTTTCACCGGTGAAAAATGCGTGAGACACACACTTCTCACACAGACGGGAATAAGATGAAAACGTCTGAAGGCACGCTAGTAGTTGTTATCAGCAATACGTAGTTATGCTTATATCATTAGAAATAGCACTCAGCATTTCCTGAATATAATGCGGTTCTAAAAGCAACTACCATGTTGAAAACTACGCCTTCAGCGGCTTGGTGAGAAACACTTAGCTGTCCGTTGAACTACGTTATCCACAAATGAAAATTAGAGGCGTCTCATCCGGTATGGAGAACGCACGAGTATGATGAGACTGAGCAAAATCAAACCGTATATCAGTCTCCGCCCATCAAAATCTTCTGTCCTTTGAGAGAAATCGAGATGATTTTGTCACACTTGACGCTAAAGGAATCGAAAACTACTCTTCCTTTTTCTTGAAAACCCGTAACGTGAAAATTATAGGGAGGGCGGCAGGAGAAAGGTTCCTAAAGAAAGAAAAAAAAAATAGAATTACATATGCGAGCTATACGGAACGTATGGAACTTATAACCTATATCATTATAAATATTTTACTCACCTCTACTTTGGGCCCATTCGGTTCTTCTTTTTCTTAAACTGGCATAGCTATATACATATGCACAGTTACAAGTATAACGAGCCTGAAGAACACGCAACTAGTTCAATTATGTCCTGGATAGAAACCGTGAAAAGGGATCAGTTGATGAGAAACATGCTTTTTACGTCTGACCTACCATTCAACTATTTATGTCAATAGGCGCCTAATAAAAAGTGAAGGGCATACACTTCGTCTATGCACTTTTGGTTTCAGAGATATTTTGCTGTTACACTAGGGCGAAGGCAAAGTATACATATTTCTACAGAAGCAGCCACACAGGACACATGCGACAATCTTTATTTTTTGAAAAATTCTGTCCTGTTTGCTTATTGGTTAACACTCGCCTTTACTTTAATCCAGTAGAGATGACTTATCCGACCATTGATACAAGGTTAGATCTTCAAAAATCAACGTTTCAACACGACTTACGTACTTTCTTCATAGACACAATTTTTTTGGTCATAAAGTTACAACATTTAAGCAAACATAGGTTTTTCGTTTGCGGCGGTTACAAATGTACCCATGAAACGCTGAAGGTCATCATTAACAATCAATTTAATACGAATTCGTTACTTTCAATGAATACTGTCAACTAAACAGTCATATTGTGCTTCAAAGCCGATTTGTTCTACCATTAGCTGATAAGCAGGACAAAGCGGATAGTGTCTGTGTTTTACATTACTCATTGTCGCAGGTCAAATTAGGGAAGTTCATCAACAACCAGCTCACATCGGGAACTACATTCAGTCAACGACGATTTCGATTCGAAATATGGCGCCAGTATAGACAATCAACGATGTTTTCGAATGCGCGATCTCGCTAATGGCCAGCCGCAGCTCGGGGGAAAAGTTCATTCACTTGATCCGTAAAAAAACGCAGATAACGCGTTGGCGTTACTCAGCGTTTGCTAAAAAGTGCGGTCAGACTCGATGCTGTTGCCTGTTAGTGAATGATACTTCCGTAACTCTAATGACGTGCGTCTTAAAGAGGACCTACTAGTTCGCTGTGATAGGTCTAGCATTGTCACAGATCTGCATGTATCACGTTTTTATTTATATGAATTTAGAAAAAAAAAGTCATCTCAGCACTACTTTTTAGTATAAAATTCATTGGCCTCGTACGATATAAATGTAAAGAGTATAGAAGAAAAAGCCTCGACGACTGAGAGGGCAGCCTGACATGATGTCTTTCTTGAAATCATTCATCACTGGCGTATGGTCTCTGCTAGTTTGTGGTCTACCCATCGACAATGACAGCAAAAACTATGGAACAAAGATAGGGCTAGAAGCCAAGATGAAATATGTCTTTAGTTAAACGTTCACTTCAAATGAAACGCTAGAATGATAGTCGCGCTTCCGGTTCAATGAGGGTTGTAAAGGCGTAGCTTTCCTAAACATATGGTTAAAAATTAGGCGAAATCGATCCGCGAGCCAAAGTAACGCTTTTCGTTTTTTTTTAGTTAGACAATAAAATTTTTACTTCTAATACTTGAAACGTACAGTCGCAAAAAGGTTCGCACTGATTGCTTCTGAAAACCAAATAGACCACGATCATTTTGAGATGAATACATTCTGCTATATTCCTGAGACCGCAATAGCGTTTATTGAGATTAAATTCAAAGGCCAATAATAGCCAGCCGCGCTAGCTACGACAGGTAAAAGTGTACAGTTGCTTCACACCCAAATTCGCAAAGCAAGTTAACAATAAAGTGTTTTATTAGATTGATTTTTTCGTGAGAATGTGTCAACAAGCAGGAGAGGTCAATTGTAAAAATTTACTCAAATTTGATTTTCGAAGCTTTGTAGCCCGAAATGTATAATTACGGCACGCCTATTACAACGCCGAACCGCTGAATCCAAAGAAATTTCTGCCGTAGAATTCTCCCCAAGGCTTTACTTACGATCGTAAAGGATATAAAGCTATGACAATAAAGGTCTCTTAGATACTATAGAAAGAGGAATCAGTAATTATCAATAAACAGCCGTTTGTGTCAAATAATGTTAGCTGCATTAAAACCCCGCCTGTTTATCTTTCAACCAAATACCGACAACGAAAGTAGTACAGGGGTCTGGCTGACTCGTGCGCATGTCTTTAGGTACGTTGTCATGGTAACCATAAATATGGGAGCATTGCGGGTTCGGATCATGGCGTCGACAAATGATCATTAGTTCATATCGTTAGCGTTCCGTTATGTGACTCTGTTGGAAAAAAGGCTAAATAAGTTTCGTCCAATATAATATCTAAACGCCTAAAAGGTAAATAGAATATGCTGTAGATGAATATACAAGGACCTGTTCGGACAACCAACGACAACTTTTGTGACTCGCGACTTGAGCCCCAGACCTAGCCCAAGCCGAAATAAAAACTATGAGAAAGTCGTAAACATTGTGCTGGTCCATGATGGAGAGAAGTCAAAACGCCGATCAAGTGTCCCGGCTTCCAGGGAAATCGACTGATACATAAAAACTATTTCTATAGCACAGAACTTTTGTGTTACTTAACTATCAAAGATCATTTTGAACCATTCTGTCTACCGCCACATTAATTTTAGGTAGCGAAACTAGTTCTGTGTGTCGGAACCTGTTCGTTTCTTTGGTTGTTGCGCACTTTAGTCTCGGTGCAGGTCTGTCTACCGAAACGGTATTGGACAATGGCTTATTTTGTCACCCACCCGCGAGCCACCTGTTTCCTCTATAGTGAACTAATAGTTTTGATTTGGAAGACCTAGTTTTCATCTAGTCGAAAAATAGTGAACGAACGCATGTTTACGACGACAAACAGTCAAAATGTGTCTCATTTTATCCTTAAAATCTTCTACACAATCTAGTACGCCAAATATCTTCCTAAGCAAACATCGCGCAGGTCCATTTGTTTGCACTTGCTGTTACCTATTTCTCAAATCCAATTGTATCCCGTCTATTAAATATTATACAGTGGCCGTCGTTATCAACATACATATAATTTAGACTATCCACCCAACATGTTTCTATTTCTGAGACGGCTAAACTTCTCCTCTTATCTTTTTATTCAATGTCGGCGTCTTCTGAAGTTCTGTTTAGCGATCTTTTTTGAGTTCTTACGTCCGTTGCTCCGCCCTCCTCACTTATCTGAAATATGGAGATGTACCTGATCCTACTATCATGTACCACTTTTTTAGTGAATATCCGATTAATCGTAAATCCGCACCACTCACCCACCTCGGGGCTGCTACGAACGAAAAGCATGCGTGCTGCTTCCGGTGTCCAGACGTATTTGACTGTTTCTCTAGTATCTGAGTCATACACAAACGCGTTCGAGCGAAATTCACTTTGTTTGTGGCCGGAAACGTGCCCTGAAGGAGCACTGTTGCGCCGCCAGCTGTAAACCGACAGCCTTCTGATCACAGGCTCTACGCCAGCGAACGCCACACCGCTTGTCTTACAAGTGACATAGCCTACGTCGAGGTGTCGAAACTTGTTAAAACAATAATTATACGTTTGAATCAGTTGGATTAAGGCATAGTCGACAGGTAGGGACTCATCCCAGATGTAGTTCATATTTGTTTGTCGTACAAATAGCGTGACAAAGTTCGCGGAGCTCCTGAAAGCTTGCGGCTGTCAAGATCGCCTGCTTTTCAACACCTTGGTATGCTAATAGATATTCTGATTCTATGAACTTGACGCAGACGATATAGCCCTCTTCCCTACATCCTTCCCTCAAAAACTGTTGCCCAACAGGTACGGCAAGAACCTACTATTCTCAGGCCGAGTTTGCTTCAATATAGCAATATTCTTGCAGATCAGTGGGCGGCTGAAGGTCATAACATATCGTGTATATCGCTAAATGTATGTAAATCCGTGTTATTACGATTATATGTTAGCATCTACCAACATGGTTTGCTTAATAAGTGCTGCCCCTGATTCGAATCAAGGAAAACTCCGAACATATTCGAACTTTTTCGATGCAAATCATTGAGATAGGCAATGACGCATGCGAAACGTGTGTGCAATTTATTTTTAATATTATTATTATTATTAAAAATCCATTACTCGAGTATAGGTTTTATTAGCGTCGCGTGCTCGGCTCCAGAACATCGCAAGGTGTAAATAAATCTAACACGTAAAGTAGATTAAAAAAAATATTTGCGTTGAAAACGTCCAAGTCAACCTATCGTTCAATATATAGGGTGCCTTATTACCTAGTGGGTAGCATAGGTGTCCGTGAAGGTCGTTAACAAAAGCAACACCGTTGAATATTAATCAGACAATTCGTTACTGTTAGTCGTCAAGACTTTGATTTTGCACGGGGCTGTCATTGTATCCTTCTCTTATAATAAAATAACGACGTGACGAAAGGACTCTTCGTACAAAAGAAAAGATTTAGTACATGCCAGTTGTTGTATTGGTGGATAATATTCTGCCTTGTCATGTACGGGGTATGCATTCTCTCTGGAAAAATTTAAGTCACCATCGTGACCTTTTCATAATTATCTACTATAATTAAATAAAACCTAGAAAATGCCCGTTGGAATAACCATATTATCGTAACGGCGCAATCAGTCTTCAAGAAGGCAGAGGTTCGTACTCTCGTATAGAACTTTAGCCCTATAAGTTTCAATAACTCAAATTACGATTCGAGTTATTACGCAATCTAAGTGAGTTTACGCAATCTAAAAGTAAAAAAGATACTCCATCAAAGGTCAAATTTCCAATGTGAAAGTGTAAAGGCAACTTCTAATAATAACCTACTGTTGCGTTTTTTTAAATTGTATTTATTTTTTTTAATTAGGCGCGATTTAAATGTACGCCTTTGATTATCACTTAAACATTTTGTCATATGTGCATATTAAATAGGAATTAAAATAGATGACTGATCTGTCTGAAGTGCTTGTTGGTATGGTTCGAACTCGTTCCGTGTCGGGAGTCAGCCAGCCGTCCGACGGAGCTCTGCCTAACAGCGGTACCGCACGCTAAATTCGAATCACAGAGACTAGCAACCTTAAAAAGGTAACGATCCACATAGTCAATAAGCTGAAGTCCCAGTAATTTTAACAGTATATTAATTGCGAGGAAACGCGGGTGTCATGAACAACACGCCTCAAAATCGAATAATATCTTACAAAAGTAAGCACTTTGGCGTATAAAAATTAGGCAACCATAAGGTATAGATAACTATTATTATTATATCTCGCCGTAACATCGATGGCAGTATCTGTATGTTTGACGCGACATTTTTTGTGAGAAGTTTTTCAAGACAAGGCATAGCACATTTGAACAAGTGGTCAACCATTAATCACTATTCGTTATTGGTTTTAGCCGCTTCCGGCCAAAATTCTATGATATCATATAGGCCCGTGATGCCTTTGCCGCCTGGAGCGTATTTGGTTATAGTTTAACGCGTTTCGTTAACCGTGTTCTGCAATAAGGTCATGTGCTTTGGGAGTTGTTTTATATGATAGGCCGACTTCATAGCTTTTTTGCTGCACAGATGCCACTTGAAGTATCCTCAAAATGATGACATTTAATGAGAAGTGTTTCCTGTTAACGTCATCATGATACAACTTATGATAATGATCAACTTCGAAATGTTGAAGATGTCTGTGTATGGCGAGTTTTGAAATTGTTTATAGTCCTGCCCCTTAGAGAAGTGAAGTTTCAAGTTCCGACTCATTTGTTCAGCTGCGTTGTTCAATAATTAGTATAGTTAGCCGCCATACACTTATCACAGAGTACAAGATTTAGTCGAATTCGCCCTAAAATGGACACGCTTTATTTGAAGTCATTGCCCCATTGAAAAACCATGGTGCTCAAACATCCTAAGACAAAGTATAGCAATTAGTCAATGTAAGTTTGCCACACTTAATCCTAAGATATCGTGAGATATATGCAATTTATTCGGGGAAACTCTAATGCTAACAAAAGAAAGTTGCAACGTGGTATCGACAAAAAAAAATTAGCTTCAGCAGAACTTGCTTTTTCTACATAGATGAAGACTCATCAACAACGGGACTGTCTGTAGTACACCCTAGTGCTGTTTGCTAAATTGATTCTTCCTTTAACTATTATTTTCATTAGCTTTTGTTGAGCACGGAGTTCCGTCAGTTGAATTCTGCGAGACGACCATGTCTACATCTGGTCAAAATTCGCTTTAACAGATGGAAACTCTAAAGCTGGCTCCTCGTCCCCTCCCATAATGGACTTGAACGTCATAAGGTTTTTATGTCATATGCTGGTAAGGCACTGCGTGCCTTCCTGGTTTAACCCTAACTTACAAAATAAGTTTTGATTTAATAGAAATAAACGTACGTGACCAAATTTGTAATTTTACATACATTTATCATCTTAGTGCTTCAATTAACAAAAGCAATAGAGAACGACGAGTATGCACAATAATCATATGAATGTATTTAGCTACAACTCGGTTATGTTCGAAGAAGTTACTCATAGAAATTTAAGATCATAAGTGTAAAAGCAACTTCTTCAAAGTTCAATTGGTCCTCGCACTTACTCATTTTGAGTACAAGACGTATCTTGAAATTGCAACAAAAATGTTACGAAGAAAATTTTACCTATGGTCTATCGTGATGGTGATGTATAGGGTCATAGAAGCGATTTAGAATACGCGCTTGCAGTCATCGTACGCCACATGCATGCAGGGCGTAAAACGAAAAACCAAAAATAATACCTCAAATTTTTGGACTAGTTGAAATGCGCCAGTTGTCTACAGCATAAAAGTTCTTTATCTATTCAGTCATAATTCGTTCATATGATTGACAGTTAATTTCTTCTAGAATAACCTCCTTGCGTCGGATAGTGAGCCAATAGCGGATTATAACATAATCTGATCTTTATTAGTTAATGAGGTGACATTTTTGTTAACTTTTCGAGTCCCTTAAGGTCATCCCCAGATCAATAATACGTGACCGATCATATATGGAATAATGTGAGATTTTACTTAACAGATCTCACTACTTTTTTTTGACATACTGAGTTAAACCTGGTAGAGAATTGGTTTAGCTTGTAACTTCTACGCATTTAAGTTAAGGCCAGCACTGGTCTTCCGTAGACAAGATGTGATTTCTCTGATATTATCCATTAATGGCTTCGTATTAATAATGAACTGAAGCATCAATACCTCAAACTGGCCATAGCTAGCATGCAATTGTTAATCTAACAATTAGCCAGTCAATGGTTTCCAATAGTTTAGTAGTTTTAAATTTGAACTAAAGCCCATAACCTGCGCACGAAATGGGACGGCCACGGTTTGAGATATTGGAAACTTGACGAAAGAGGAAAAATGCCGCTAATATCAACTAAAAGGACATATAGAGAGGACACTTAGCTACGAAACGAAGTGCGCTCCAGTAACGATGTCCTTAGAGTCTCAACAGCCGGAAGCAGTGAGGCCACAGGACGCCTTGCCACCGAAGGGCTTGTCTTTGCCGTCTGTGAAAAAATTGCTATATAGGAGGAAATTCGTACAAGAATATTGTTGACACCATTTGAAAAGGATTCGTACCAGTCAGGCAAACAAGAGGAAAGCAATAACATGTTCAGAGGTCTGCATCTGGCAAGCACAACTCTAAGTATACGCCAAGAAATTCTTACGATGTGTGATGTAGTAATGAGTGACTCCACGTTTGAAAGTTATTACTGATCAGTCGTTGACTGACATCCCACCGCTTATTTATTCTTGAAAACATATCTATTTGTTAAAGAAGGCACCTTCTGTAACATCTTTGTACGCCAGCGAATACGGAGTGTTTCTTTTTGTAAAAGCACACATCTGTGTACTTTGTTAGCTTTCACGGACGAATAGCAGGGAGCTACGTCCTTGAATTTCATATTACGTACAATTATTATCCACGTATTTCCTTTTTACGTACGAAAAAATTGTCGTCGCATATATCAATGAGTACAATGCTACACCTACCTGCCTAAAAATAAAATGAATCAACAAGTTGATCGAAAACTATGCACATTTAGGTAAGAGTGATTTTGACAATGATGGGGGAATCCCAAGACAGGAATACAATGACTAAATTCAATGTACTTTTAAGAATGTATAGCATTATGAATGACAAAGTTTATATGGTCGACATTAATCATTTTTTATTTATATATTATTAATCATATTGAGAAACATTATGACACTCTAGCTAATTCTTCGAAAAGATATCATTGCGCAGTCGATGATGCATGGTCTATTTTTATGTTTCAGCCGTAGAAGGGAAACTTTCTGTAAAGCTGTTGTAGGCTTAAAAGTTTCCCTTAATATATGCTTTTGAATGGAGAACAGTGAGCTAAACTAAAAAAAATGTGCTTCTAACCTTGGGTTTATACACGTCGCTCCCAAGATTCGACTAGAGACTCCCGATGTGATGCTTTTGTAATTCCCTTCGGTGGCAACATCTGTTGCTACATGTACACGGAATAGGTCATCCACGGGTTGTACATTTATCAAGACTGGCTGGCATTTTTAAATGCCTTCTTAATACCGCTACAGCATCGACAGTTGTCCCACAAGCAATAGCGGACAAAGAGGTGCGACTTTAGTTATTAAGATACTTCACCTACGTAAGTGGATACGTAGCGTCACAATGTCTATGGCGGAAGTGAAAGTAGTGATCCCTGGCTTATCCAGCCCGAAGCTGACTAAGCGGAACAACGGTTCGCTGTGACGCTTCTAACGTACTTTTTATTCTATCAGCACTCGAAGGTATCCATAGATGACGCAGATCATGTGTGCGTCATAGATCGCAACGGAGTACACACTGCTGGCAGTTCCTATTTGATCTTGATTCAAATTCGACCGAATTTATTGGCTTTCTTTCACTAATGCCACTAGTCGAATCTATCGAGGCCTGAAAGAGCAGTTCTTGCCGAAGCTTTCACCACCGTTCATAAACTGAATGTTTCTGTTAAAAACCGCAGGAACATCGTTGTCGCCCATTACTTCGAGCCCTATCTAGAGGCTAAGCGTTGCTCGAGGCCTTTACAGCTCACACAGTGCTTCACGCTTAGACACGAATGGGTGAGTGATACAGAAGAACAAAAAGAAGGTTCGCCTCTTATTTAGCATTCAGCTGAACTAGGGTGCTCGATCAGGGAGAAACTCCGATATAGTCCAGAGGCAGAGCGTGGCTTGTTGCCTGAACAGATCACAGAGCGAGAGTCCGGTTGCAGAATATCTACTCGGTTCAATGAAGATCCAGCTGAGGGATGTCTGAGAACAGAGGCCATCTGACATTTGACTCAGAAGAGCAATCTATTCAACTTAACTTATAGAAATATTAGACGTGTGTATTGGGCGCAGCTTCTATGTTTAGCTTGACTTGAAAGCAATCGTGTCCAACCAATAGACCTCTAGATACTGGGCTTATAACCATCTCTTACTATGCTGCAGACTGGTACAAGATGAATTAATTGAAGCTGTTAGCCGCAACAAGGAGCATATATTGTGTTGTCGATTCTTATTTGATAAGAGCAGCGTCATTAGAACCTCACCTAACTGCAGTTTTCAACATTTAATTCGAGAATAGGTAAGAAATTTAGGTTTATAGACATGTTATATGTGCACCGATTCAAATAAACTCAGAACCTCAAATTCGTGAACGGATAGCCTTTAAAAAGAAACCATTCGAGCTCATGAGGCCCCTTCATCGATCCGTAAATCGTACCTGTGAAACAATGCAAGCGTTTAGTTACGGACTGATAATCAGTAACATTTCGCTAAAGCGTCATTTAAAAAAATTGTACCATACTTAACTTGTTGCTATATGATTTTTTCGGCACATTGATTATCAACGGGGCCAACAAGAATGTATATACTTCGTATCAGTCATGGTAGGTAACTGTGTCCGACCTCATTGATTTCACAGAAGAGTACATAAAAATATTGTTTATTAGGCAAATATGCAGGAATGTTATTGTTCAGCACAAGGACTCACGTGTTCGTTATGGAATAGCCATGTTAGCTCGACCCCAACACATCAAACGAGAGATCTCGGTCCGACGTACATTGTGATGCAGTATCTCAACCTACCGGGATAGGAGGCGCCTCAGCTGCTTTTGATTCCAAAGTGCCGTCCCTCAGGTTCAGTATTAGCTACTCAAACTAGATTATGGAGGCAGGGAGCCTATGATAAACCTGCCGAACTCATCCTTCAGGCTAAAATCCAAAAAAGTTACTATAGTGATAATTATTGCACACCTATGTCCAATAATTCGTACCATGCAAACTAGAAACAATAGCGAAGGCAACGACGGAAAGGACTATCGACATCGCTGCTATCAGTAAGTCCCTCAGTAAATTTTATTTGGATAGGTTTGATTTATAATTCATTAAATATTTTATTAGATAAAACGGATTTTAATGCTTGCTGCTAATTATAACATTTGACCCTAACGGACTGTTTTATGATTATACAGGCTCAAACGTTACATGAGTTCCGACAAGCGTATATCACAGACCGACAGTTCGGATCTTTCTTCACGTCAGGTACGCGGCAAAAAACTTAGTTCAAGAAATAATTAATAATAGACAGATATAATTAGAATGGATTAAAAAACAAAATAGGTATACCGATTTTTACCAATCTATTGAGCAAATTTCCCACTTATACGAATATAAACTAATCGCCATACAAATGTAATTAGCGGTATTTGTACACATATAGCAGCCACAAGGTCGCATCCATCACATTCGACGTTTTCTGCTATAATCTTTTCTGTACCAGCTACCGTGGTCGACTAATATGCGTTTTCTCTTAGCGATTTCAAACATATCTGCATACTACTAGTACGGCCCTAGCCGTCGCAATACGCATACATATTTATCGTTATCATAAGCTTAAATGAACCCATTGAGTCCAAATCAACCGTAGTAGGTTCCGCATCTTCCCTCGTAAAACCGACAGCTAACAGCCGCATTTGTTGTTCGCACACCCGTTTCACTTATCTAATATATACATACGAGAGTATATATACATCTTCGTTCTTGCATACATTCTAACCCCGGCTCCAGGTTTGTCTTTGAGGCACGATTTGCTTCCGTTTGCTGGCATATCCTTTTTGTTCTAAATGACAAGACGGTCGTCAGCTGTGCTGCTCTCTATGCTCCAGTCTGTGCCTGCCAGCTCTCCCTCGCTTCCTCTCCATTATCTCGCGTTTGCTCCTTTCCGATTTGAAGGACCGACTGGGAAGAGCCTTAGACTTTTCACTCCGACACAAAGAGAAAGGGAGAGGCAGACAACAGCGAGCTCAGCGCGGCGTAGCTCGCTACCTTCCCCCCTAGTTTCGACTACGTGCCTGTGCCTCTCTGTGCCTGCATGCATATCCCCCGCCTTCCCCCTGCCCACCCGGAACAGAAGAGCATCGACCACTAATACTCTGCTGGCGCTCTTCTATTGCTTCTACTAGCACTACTACGATTAGTGGTCCTGCCAAAAAGATCTCTGACAGCAGTTAGTATCGGCGGCGGTCGAAACGCCTCAGCTGACACGGGTCCCCCCGGCCGTTCGTAGTTTACTCCCAGCAGGCCAACCAGACGTCCTCCGCTGTCTCGCCAAGCTCTTCGCTCTGGCAGCGACAGCAGCACTGTTAGTTACTCGTCTGCTACTACCACTCAGTTGCTTAGCCGTTCTAGTCGGTTTGCCTGCGAGTCTTGTGGCCACCCAAAGAATCAAACTTGAGCGCCGCACCGCTCCGACTCCGCTTTCGTCCAGAACAAAAGCGAAACAAGGATAGCTAGAGAAGAGAGAGAACAGCGAACCATCCGTTTGCTACTGCGCCGTCCGCTCCCTCGAGCTGCTGTAGCTGTTTCTGCCTGGTTTAGGCCGCAGCGAACGATGGCCATCTGTTGTCCTTTTCTCGCGCCCGCCGCGACCGCGCAGAGGCAGCAGCATCATGGTGCTGCCGCTATTGCTGAAGCAACGGCGCCGGTGGGTGACAACAGCAGCCGCAGCGATTTCGTTGTGCTACGAACGATGCTGTTTCGTTATCGTTGTTTCGATGCTCTTGGTGAGCTCAGTAACGGCGGCCCCAAGCAACATCCGTTCACCTGAGAGCGCAGGCATGCAGCTCAACTCCCCTCTCACTGGTAACAGCAGCGGCGGCCGACGAAAAGATATGTACCACCAGTCAGCAGAGTAAACGAAGCAACGAACTAGCGAGTGGCCAGATTAAGGCAACAACCGATTTTTCTACCTTCGCCTCTATGATACGATATGTGTGTCCTTCTGCTGCTGCTGTGGCCGTATTGGCGCCGTCAGCTGTTGTTGTTGTTACAAAGGTTCAGGCGAGAGGAGGAGAAGGCCAGAAGAGCCCTCTGCGAGGAGCAGAGCTGTTGCGCCGGCGGCCACAGACCCCACCGCCACCGCTGCAACGGTGAGTAAGGGTGATGCTGTTGTTGCTGGTAGTATAGCACGCAGCAGTTGTAGTGGCGATGTCGCTGAGAGTCAGTGTTTCTCTAGTCGCCATCGCTGCCAGCAGCGGTTGTTCGGTAAAGTGACGACAACGACCACAGTTACTGGTGGCTGCTGCTGGATAAAAGAGAGCGCTACTCACTGAGAGGGGTAATGTTCGGCTCAAACGAACGGATGAGCTACGACATCAACCAGCCGAGCCCTCTCCCCGCAGCGTTTGCTGGTGGTGCTGTTAAGAGCCGTTTTGGCGGCGCTGTCGATGGGCGCGCTGTCGGCAGGGATCACTTGAAGGGAGCAGACGGCCACGATAGCCAATAAAGTGGGTTGGTAGCTTAATTGGCTGTTCGCGAGGTGTTGTTGGATCCCACATCGATGCATTATACTACAAACATTGTTCAATGTTGATACTGGTCACGGTGCACGACATATTCTGATTCCATGCAGCAATCGTGCGACAACACCCGCGGTAAACTCTCAGCTTCGGTTCGTCATAGGTAGATATCGCAATTAATCTAACTGTGGACATAAGATCAATCGTTGAATGCCTGTGACGTTTTCGCGCGATGCGACAGCTGTGGCCGGCGGAACCGGCAACCAATCAAGCAAAGCACACATAACGTATGCGAACGGATATTGCGCACCGATAGCTGCTCGTTCTAATTCTCGAAAAGCATTCCCTTCAGCGACTTTGCTTTTCAATTAGCCGCTGAATTAGCTGGGTACATGTTGGAACCAACAACTTTTAGCCGCTTACCACCTACCCGATGACAACGCAGCAACAGGCAACTTCTGTTCGATGGTAACGACAACGATAAATGACATTGGGCACCGGTAACATTAGCCCAGTTCTAGCGCGTTCGCCGCCGCCGCCGCTCCCGTCGGCGCGCGGTGGTGTGTCGCCCGCCATCGCTGTGAGGAAAGATAGAAAAACAGCGCGAGTAACTCTTGCGAGCGAACGAGAGAGACAAAAAAGGAAAGACAGAATTGGGGAAAGGAAAGAAAACGATGGAGAGGATATTGCTAATCGTATAGGATGGCTGTTAGTGCGTGGCGCATGTGCGTCTGTGCCTTGGATAGACCGGGCTGTGTCGCTTTGTTCCAACGACGACGACAACGACGGAACAACAAACGGTGCTACTATGCCGTATCAAGCCACTGCTCTCCCCACTTTACCCCCTCCCCCAAACAACTCGACCATTACTGCTAATTCGGCATCGCCACCCGCCGCTGCGGAGGAGGACTTTATCGACGTTGCGGCGATGGGGTAACGACACGGCGCACTACTGCTACCGCGGCATCTCAGATCTGTTCAGTGCGTCTCCAGTATTGAACAGCGTCTATTCCCTAGCCTCTTTACCCGACGAACCCGATTTTGCTTAATTCGTTGATCTGTGACCCCTGATCTGTTCTCGTCATCGACGACGACGACGACGGTTCGAGACGTGTGCGCGCCACTGACGAGCGGCGGCGGCGGAAGATTGCGCCATTGATGCGCCCAACTCTCCGCGACAACCACCAACCCATACGGTTCGCGGCAGTCATCGCTGCGCGGCCAGCACGAGTGCAGTCAGTGACCAGCTACCGCGGCAGTTCTTACTTGATGTAAGAATAAATTGGACAGGGTTATTTGTCGTGCTGAGACTGTTGACAACTTGAAAGGCGTGCCCGAGCGCCGCTAGAATTTGTGACGATGTATAAGAAGAATATGTCTGTGCATGTGATCACTAGTCAGTTCATTTGGTGCGTTGCGCCCATACCAATGGAGTAACAGTTATTAATTGAGTAGTTATATATATATATATATATATTTATATATATATATATATACACACATATATATACATATATATATATATATATATATATACATATATATATCTATATATATATATAGTATCGTTGTTACTGCTGCTAATAAACTGCACTGTTGCCGCTGGCGCTAACGATAGGATGAGCGAATCGCTGGCTGCCGACTGTTGTGGTGAAGTGTTGTTTCGCTATTGGATATCACTGTGAACTAGAGTGCTGTGTTTATTACTTTTGTGCTGGTGAGCCTGTTCGTGTTTCGTCAACGTCGATGTCGTTTGTCACTGAGTTTTCGTTGTCATTACTGCCGTTGCGCCATCGCTGCCGCCACCGGGACCGAAGCATCTGCGGCAGCTGCCGCGGTCATCATCATCTTGTTCTCTCGATGTGCGCGGGCTCTTTCCTGGCGCCCGCCAAACCGGCCGGGATTTAGCATCCGGCTGGTCTCAGCCCGCGCTCTCCGCTTAGCGGGTCAGGCGCTGCGGGAGCAGCAGCGGCCAAGAGGAGGACTTCTACCGACGACGGGACCAGCAGCAGCAAAGCAGACAGATTGTGTGTGTCGGTTGTCGTGTTGTGAAACAAAATGGCCTCTCGGGTCCACCAGCGGTTTCCGGGGGCCCGAGTGCCCCGTGGCGGGCGAAAACTCGTTAGGTGTGGGCCCGTAAAACCGCCAGAACATTCCCCCAACCCACTGGTCAGGGGCGCCGCAAGAATCGCCCGTGCCAGGGCCCGTTTCGTAAACGTCTTCGGCGACTCGGCCTCCGACACCGATGAGGTATGTGTTGTGTCTCTATACTTCATGTACTTCTACTTCATTAAGATCCTTCTTCTTCCACTCCTTCTTCTGCTACTGTGACTACTGCAGCAACACCAACAGTACAAACAACAACGACAAATGCTGCTTTACTTCACACAGATTCTATCCCACGCGACAAAGCAAGATACCGTCGAGGATTTCAGTGTTGATAGGATCCAATAATAGGATACTTCAGCGGCCGACTCTGGCGAATTAGTGGCTCTATTAATGCGACGTCACTGGTGTTTTCTCCAAACTACACTACGGATGTTAATGATAGTCAAAATAACGATAAGAATAAGAGTAGTTCTAACAGGATGGATAGATTCGTTATCGGCTACTTCAGAGACGCACTACTGGTAAATTCATCGCGTTCGCTCGCTCGCTCGCTCGCTTGCTCACGCGTACCTATTCTTTTTTTGGCTATTGATGTGTCTATGTATGTGGGTGGGTAGGTGCGTGTGTGAGCCTATGGCTGTGTATGTGTGTGTGTGTGAATGCCTGCGCGTGTGTGTGTGTGTGTAGGTGAGCTTGTGTGTCTGTGTGTGTGTGTGTGTCTATGTACACGTTTTTGGATAAGTTGTATAGATACTGATTTGTATCTAAACAAAACATCATAAGGATTAGTAGCAGTGGTTGAAAAAGCGGCCGGAAAAATATGCGATATAGCCGCAGCAGCACCAATAACAATATCAACAATAGGTAAAACGACGGACTGGATGCAATGTGTTCGCGGATCCGTCGCAAAGATTCGCGAGCTCGTAATGCCAACTCAATCAAACCGGTGTAGTTGCCAGCGACGGTATCGAGATCAGCATGAACAAGAAACAAACATTGAATGCACCTTTTAGCGAGAGACGTCCGTCTATGTCGCTTCAATAGGAACAAAACGTTTTGGAGGCTTCAGAATTCGTTGCTTAGTGGCCATCTAGACTTGGCTATACTGGCCTAGCTTCGCCCGCCCGCCCGCCCGCCCGCCCGGATAATCTCTGCGGCTGTTTCCACTACGATCAAATAGATATGAACAGCTATAAGCGTTACTTGATTGTCTCAACACCATCTCGACAGATATAGTCCAAATAGTCAATATTACCTCTCCTAGTAGACGGTAGAGTTTTGAAGAGGCCGAAGATGATGCTTGTTGTTGTTACATCCTATTCATTTCGCCTCCTCTGTGAGCTCCTGCTTGGTAGTATAATAGTATCAGTCGTGTTCTGCCGAGTTCGCAGAGTTTGTCCATTGCCGTCTCTTGATGAGTGTGTGTGTGTGTGTTCAGCCAGAAGGAGCGAGCCGTGTTTGCCCCTGCCAGGCTGGGTGGCTGGCAGTCCGTCTGGGCAGTCCAGTACCGTAGAGTCCAGCATCGCTACTGAATGTTCTAGGTAGATAAAAAAAGAATCGAAGTGATGTTATTACTGCATGCTCTGACGACCGTTGTGATTTGTCTGGTGCTGCTGTTACCAATGACGGTCAGCAGTTAGCTGTGGTTATTGTAAGGCTAATGGTGATCAGTGAGAAGATTACACAATGACGACCCGTTCTCTCTTTGCACAGACATCACAGAGGTAGCCTGTCTGCTGCTGATGGCACTGTTATGGCTGATGATGGTGTCGTTGCCGACGGCGTTGTCATCGTGTGCTCCGGTTTTCAGAACGGATTACGAATGATAGGAAATATGGACGGAGAGCAAAAATGGATAAAGGATTGAACAAAATGGCCTCTATCTCTATGTGCCGTCTCGATAAGCCGGTCGGATTTATGCTTCGACTAGACGCTATGGTTATCATAGTGAAGCTTGAATTGACATTGCTGTTGGTCAACTTAGCTGGGAGTCAGAAGTGTCCTGTTTGTCGTTAGTGTTTGTTAAGCGACTAACTCGCCATTTGCTCCATTTGCTGGCCTGATTGCGCACGCTTAATCACTTCGATGGTACTTTAATCGCCGAAATACATTGCCGTTCCTGTATAATCATCACTTGAAGTTCGCCATTGCTGCAGCCGCCATTGATAACCCGCTTTGCCAGTAGGTTCCCTCCCTGTAGTTGTGGTACGTACTCGCGAACCGTCTGCTTCGACGATAAGTACGCGTTGAATTGGGCCCGTGAAATGTCAGTACAGTTCTAATGGTATCGCTTCTGACGAGAAACCCTGTGACCGGCCATACGTATCAACGTAAAGTAATTGTTGACAATATCGAGAACAATAGCAACCACATGTCGTACAGCATAGGTCCCTCCAACAATATTCTGATTACCCATGGCGCTAATCAGAAAAGTATCGAATGCAGGCTTTTCGCTTCGGTATTTTCGATCCCGCTGAAAGAGATTGCAGTTGTTATTGGAACAGCGATCGAGTGCGGGTCCACATCTTTCTACCTATCGGCCTGCTTGTTTGGTCAAAGCGTTGCAACCTAATAATTAGTGCATTCTATGCTTGGTATTGTGGCCTCTGCAGAAGCTTCCTTATTTGACGACAAGCTGCTTGGTGCTCGTCAGTAAAAGCGATCCGTGCATGGCGCATTTGAGTAAGCGAGCAACACTCAATACTGTCGCGCGGGTCCGCGCCATTGAAATGGCGCGAGGATCCTTTCTGCTATTAGCTGTGGCAGCTTCTGCCACACAAAAAAAGGCTGTAACAGAAGGCTCACCGGTCGTCAAGTGCTATCGTAGGGAAAAGCTTGGCTGAGACGCTTCGTTGGCGGTATATTTAACCGAGTTTGTTTTTATTGTTCCGGCAAAGCCGTTTGTGCATTCGCACCTAAAATTTATTTCGATGCGAAACCCAGTGATGATTGAAGAAAAAATTTCTATATAGATTTATCATATGTCTGTACATTTAGTAAAAAACGCTAGTTGATGCTTTTCCGCACATGGCATAGTCATGTTCACTGCTTGTGATAATCATTGTAGCTACGAGCATGTGAGTAAGCGAGAGACTTACGTCCAAATACGTAAATTTTCCCATGCACAGCTTTGGTATGTTTACCTGTTACGAACACAGTCGATAGGACACACTGCATCTATTGGATCTTGATGGTTTATAGGTCTATTGCCTTACAAGCTACTTTCGCCATAACTAGTACGATTACCATATACTAGGCACGTAGTTAGAACGGGGAACTTCTACCTTAAAACTATCGATGGTGTGATTGCCGAAGCGGGTTATACGATGACTATTTTCTGTACATTCTCCAATGAAAATAGAATGCTTTTTCGACAGTTGTCTTCTCCCAATGGATCAACAGTAGCTGGTTCAGTAAAAATTGGATTGCATGTTCTAGTGACTATCGATCCGTTGAAGGCGTGCCGGAAGTGTTAGTGACTTCAATCTACAGTAGATACAGGTGGCCTGTAGCGAGATCTCAATAATTTCTCGATGAATGATCGTTTCCTCGTCGTGGCCGACGAGTTGACGAACCCTCCCTGTTTGCTCGAGTGTTCGCCGCCTGGACTTCAGCCGTCTCCGCCCGCCTACGCGCGCACCTAATTTCACCCATATCGATGGCAGGACAACGGGTTCATCTACAGCTGTTGGTCGTTTGAGCATCTATTGTTGCTACAGCAACGACAGTTGTACTAACTATTGTCTCTATCCTCGAACAATAGACATACCGAATTATAATCTTCTCTCCTGTAAAAGCTGTAACCGTTTTCTTCCGTTCAATATAAAATTACGTATGTGCACCGAGTGAAGCGTGGGCAACCGTTTTGTGCACCTGCCCAAGCGAGTATTGTTGATATTTAATTCCTATACTTAATTACTCTGATTATTGGAAGTCGATAGGCAGGTGTTTTTTGCTACCCAGTTTACTTTTGTGCAAGTGGATTTTTTCGACGCTGATAATACTGCTGTAACGACGTGGATGTGTTTGGCTGGCCGGCGTATCAGGCCACCAACTAAAAGACAGACGGTGATTATAGGGCCAACGGAAGCGCATGTGATTCGAATGGCATCGCGGCCTCCACTGTCATCCTTAGCAACGCCTATTTGTATAATGCAATAGAATCGAGCAATTTTGTCCACTCGACTCGCTATTGATCAGTGACCAGTGCAGCGGAGCGACGTTTGCCGCCGCCGCTGTGGCTATTGGCACCCATTATCCAGCATGTGTTGTTTGACTGATAAGTTGTATTTGTACCGTGTCTCTGTGCATATCCATCCATCTATTTATCCCTATGGATTTAGGTTAATCGGTTACCTCTCGTTGCCTGCGCGACATCGCTGCTACTGTCTTCTACTATATATAGTTCTTTGTGGCTAGCCGAGCTGTATCTTCAATCTGCTAACTATTCTTGCCATCCCGTACATGCTGGCTGTAACAGCACGGTGCTCGTGAGCTAGATATAGACGTCTATCGAGCCATACATCGACTACTAATGTAATGAGACAACATTGAGTGAATCGCAAAGCGTCACTGCCCTCTGCCCCACTTTACCCCCATTTCTCAAATGGTTGTCCACAAATTGATTCGACTGATGTCTACGGCTTGTTCTTGGAACCTTGTGGTCGTACAGCAGATTCCTTGTTGCCCCTGACGTTATTGTTTGGTAGTGCTGCTGCTCGCTACGAATAGCGTCACTACTGCAGCTGTTTCGTAAACGTCTGAGTTATTGGTAAAGTAGGACTTGCGGCCGCCTTAGCCGATGTACTGCTGTCGACCGCAATAATGCTGGTCCCGCCGCCGCTGCCGCTGGCGGTGTTGTAGCAAGCGCAGGCAGACAGGACAACAGGCAAATTGGCCGACTCGTTTGCCCGTTGGCTGGCTGCTTGAGCGACTTTGCTGTATGGTCAGGACACCCAGCTACTAGTAAGCAGTTCGTTTACTTTTGCTTTCTGCTGTTCGTGGCATTCGCCTGCTGTTGTTGCTGCCGCCGCAGCTGCTGGTGCCGTTTGCCTCGTTGGTGCGTTCGGCGTTCGCAGCTTGGCGTTGTCGACAATCGACGACGATGAACCTACGATAGACTACGTCCACCAGCAGCAAACAACAAATGTGAAAAAAGCAGTTAACGAACAGTGGCGTTTGCTTTCTGTCTGAGCGGCACAGCGTCATCGCCGCCGCCGCCACCAGCGCAGCGACGTGGGTTCAAGGTCTCCTCGCTCTTCTCCAGAGGGGCCGCCAGTCGTACAGGCAGCGGCCGCAGCAACAGCGGTGATACCGGCGCGCGGGCCCGCGCACCAGCAGAGATCGACGGTCCAACAGGGAGCGACAAACGGACAGACGAAAGCACAGGAACCATCGTTACGGCGACCGTGGCCGTTGGCTGCAACGGTAGCAAACGCAGCTTTTTCGCTGCACCGTCGCCGCTTCGTCCGTTGCTGTTGAGATGCTACTTGGTTGGCGGAACGTTCATTGCTATCGCCAGCTGCAGCAGCAACTACAGTTGCTGCTAATGACACCCATCAACAACAGCTACGATTGACGTTGCAGTTGATGCCGCCGCGACAGCGGGGCAACAGCGGCCTGGGGGGCTGTACAACAACCAGCAGACGTGGCTGCTGCTCTCGCCGTTACCGCCCAAGCAAAGACAGCAAAACGAGCAAACGGCAAAACACTCGCGGCAGTGGTTCAATGCGACCAACCGCAGTACAGATTGAACAGGGCATCTGAACGCTGGCAGCAGACCCAAACTGTTGTTTCTGCTACTGGTCCTTGTTTTTTTTTTCTGCTTTTTTTTGTTGGCGAAGAAAAATGCTGTTGTTGAGTGCAGAAACCAAAAACAAAACAACGTGCGCGTAGCCGGCTCTTTCTGTCTATTTTTTTTAGTCGCTCAGCGACGCTGCTACGGGCGCTGGGCTGGCGTCCATTCCGATCGAGAGGATGGCGGAGACGCAACTGAGACTATAAATTTGAAATGTGTTGCACTCAAGATCGGTGTCGTCATTCTACCGTCGAATAGGAGACCAACGACGAAAAAGTGATAGCTGCTGCTGCTGCTGCTGCAACGTTCACGCGCGGCTGAGCCCAAGATTGGTGATGAAAATGCCAGCTCTGTCACTCGTAGCCCTGTCGTTGTTATTGATGTTGCTGTTCCTAATGCGACATACCGCACAGCGTCACAGAGTCTTCTTTGTCTATTGGGTAACTAGAAGCCCATACTTTCATCTATACACACACTATATACTTGCATAGCGACAGATAGTCACCATACGCGAACCCACGGCACCGTATCCCAACAGCGACACAGATCTTGTGTGTATTTGTGTATTTAAACTGGCGAACTGATACACGAAGAGACAGACACTGCTGCTGCCGTTACTGCTTTTGTTATTAAATGTTCTACATGACCAGGATGATGATGGCGCTCGCAAAACAAAAAAAATACTAAATGATGGGTCACCCAATAGATGCGACGACACCGGCTCTTTCAGTCTCCCGCCAGGGAGAAAATTTGCACTGTTTTTTCTTTGGCTGTTGTTTTGCTGCAACTGCAGCTACGCGATAGACAAATCTTCGCAATTATTATATATATATATATATATATATATATATATATATATATATATATATAGTGGAAGAGAGACCACTCAGGGGATCAGCCAGCATCGGCGGCCAAGCCGATACCGGCAGCAGTAGAGCTGATCATAACGTACAGCTATTGTTAATATTGTATCATCTTCTTATAGTCGCAAGTTATTCTCTTCTCGTAGGAAAGAAGACGAATACGAGAAGATGACGACGGCTTGACAACGAAAATGAAAGAATCGAAGTAATCGAACGAAGAATAAGGAATGGAGACGGCCGCAGCAACGGTTTTAAGTGAGGGAACCAAAGACCCGGCAACTAGAAAACGGCGACGACAACAACAGAAGTAGCAACAGCTAAAAGAGGAAAGCTTCAACAGCGTTACATGAACAGTGAGAAAGGGAAAGGGGGCAATCGATTTACCGGCCCCCGCATAGTTACAGACACAGCGTACCAAAAACAGCATAAAGATGGCGACGAGGCCACAATTCGTAGATAATGAACGAATGGACCAGCATTCAACGGACAGACACGGGGCTTTACGAGAAGCAGGCAGTGAAATAGAGTAAGGAAGGGGAAGAGAGGGGGTCGCCACGAGCCAAGCGCATGCCGCAGACGCACACATAGAACATAGGCCCACAACTATACGAACATAGAAACCATATTCCCCTCTTCCTCTCTCTTTCCTTATATATGTAGACATATATAGGGGGAGAGAGAGAGAGAGAGAGAGAAAGAGAGAGTAGGGGTAGAAGGCGCTAGTTATTCAGATGATTATTATTACTACATGTAAAAATGGTACAACTTCTCACTGTCTATTCAGGCCCCACTTATTATTCTCGTTGCCTGCAGCTGTGAAGCAGCGTAAAGTGGAAGATCTCGAGGGTCATACTTGAAGAATGATGAGATTCGAAGAGTAGGCCGCATCGAATGGAACATCTACGATGCTGATCCAAATGAAAAGGTCGAACGTCGCCTGCGACATAGAAATAGAATGCCAATAGTGACAGCGGCCGACAATAACAAACCGCAGTATTATTAGCTCGGCACGAAGATGATACTCTGGTTACAGGCGGTGAGATGTGGTCATAACAACGACACCGGCTGCGGCGGCTACAGCGACGGCAGTAATAACAATCGAGATTGTGGCTGGGCTATTATTAACGGGCGACAGGGAATGCCGTCACAGTTACCATTACCACAACAACAGAACCTATATGTACAGACATATAACATATAATAGCAGTTATCGACGACCGCTTGTCTGCAGCTATGAAACAGAGCGCGCGAGACACTTGATTATGCAGTAATCGGCCGTCGAATAGGGTAAACAGCAGATCGATTGAATCGTTGTTTTTATCGGGAAACACCGATGGAACTTTGGCAACAACGGAAACAGCAAATACACACACACATACGAGAGAGAGAGAGAGAACCATTCTGAGTCGCCTATGACTGCTGCTGTTATTTTGCTTACTCCCGCAATCGTGCTGGCAGTGGCTGTCGCCAGCATACTTGTAGATCTGTGCAGAGTACGCAGACACGTATTCAACATAAATACAGTATTATAGCCTGCCTGACCACCCGCCCGACCACCTCGGAGTATCTAGCACGGTGCTGTTTTCGAGATATTGTCGAACTGTGTACGAGAGTGTGCTGTAATATCAAAGAAGAGGCGCCTAGAAATGTGTAAGGCCGCGCCGCCGGCGCTGGTCATTCTTCATCAGTCGATGATTATAGGAAATGGACTCGTGTTTAAGCTCAGTGTAGCGGTACAGCGTGCTGGTAGCGCACGATGGACGTACACGCAAGATCACCATACAATGATGACCTCGACTTCCTTGCGCGAGAATGCCTTCGTCACTGTTCTATTCGTTTGTTGATCGCGTAGCGACAGTAGGTAATCGAGCGTTGGTCGCAACGCGTGCTGGTAGATCTACTGTGATGGACGCCATGGTTATGAAGATTGGATAGCTGGAAAGCGTTATTCCTGTCTGATGTCCTTTCGTTCGTGTGCGATGTTACAATGGTTGGGATCGCCAGAATCATCGCCGCCTCGCCGGTGATGCCACAGTTGCTTTGTTTTATTGGCATTCGATGGAACACAGCAACAACCGGATTGGATCGACTAAACGGTTCAATAAATTGATAGCAGCAGGTTCGCAGCACTGCTTTCATCCGACCAGCTTGCTCCTGCTTCCTTTCCCTTAGTCTCGGCCACGGCATCAGAATACTCCCGCTGTCAGGACGATGTCTGTTTCGTATCTTTATCGTTTGTTGACGCTTTGAACGAATAAAGCCGTTTTTGTTGTAGTTGTTTGCGTCTCGTCGTCAAGTTGAATGTATCACTCGAACAAGATGGCCATGAAGCACTGAACTGCTGAAGCTGAAGTCGGGTGTTGAAGTGGCGTGGCGATGGCGATCGTCCATTTGTGTCGATATCACGTACTTTCGCCGCTCGCTCGTCGATTTTATTCAACTCGCGGCTGAATATACGCAGAGGATACGCACACTTCGCGCCATCAATGAAAAAGCTTGCCTGCGTCCATTGTACTCATCAAAGCAGTTATCTCTAACATCAGCAACTATCCAGTAATGGCGAAGAAGAAACGATTCACGTTCAAGCCTTAAAGATGGCTCCTCCCGAGTGCTACGACTGTTTGTTCAGAGTTGTTCGACGTACTGCGATCGCCACGAAATGCTAGGCGGCGAATTGTTAGATTGCTTTTTATTTACTACGGTACTTATTGCCGAATACAAGAACTATATACATCTAGCATACATATGTGGTATTATAATGCAGCCAGTGTTTCTTCATGACAACGCTAGTGACGACAAGATGTAGAGCTTACACACACAGAATCTCTCGCTCTCTCTCTCTCTCTCTCTCTCTCTCTCTCTCTCTCTCTCTCTCTCTCTCTCTCTCTCTCTCTCTCTCT